>NW_017891015.1:10035-25001 GCF_001540865.1 Ananas comosus
CATGCTTTTTCATTTAACGATACTTAATTAAGCACAAATGAGAATTTCTCATTGTGTGGCTAGGTCAAACCCACCGAACCGTCGCGTAGGGTCTCGTTCCGCCGAACAAAGTTGTCCCCGAGTCTCAAAATACCCTAAAAGTATCGAGCGAAAAGATATACGGGCATTACGATCGGCTATAAGATCAAACTTTAACAAATTTAGCAAAAGGGCTAAAACTCACCCAATGTGTGGAAAATCTCTCTCAAGCTCCATAAGAGAGCTAAATCCCTTCCAATCCAAGCCCAAGGAAGGTTCTAATCCAACCAATTTAGGTCCAAAAGCACTATATCAAAAATGCCCAAATATAAGCCCTAAAACCTCATCTAGGTTTTCATCTCAAGGAAATCTCTAAAATTCAAATCTAGAGTAAGAGATCTAGTCACTTACCTCTAGGAAGCTTCAAACCAAGCTCAAAGTCCTCAAACTTCAAGAATCATCCCTCAACTTTGCTCCAAACCCAAGCTCCAAGCCTCAACCGAAGTGAGGAAGTCTCTAATCAAGAAAAAGGGAGCTTAATCTTGTAAAAATCCAAGCAAAATCAAATAAAGGGAATGGAAGAGTGTGGAGGGCTCCCTTACCCTTCTCCTTGCTGGTGCCAAGCTTAGGGAGAGCCCTAGGGGCGTGGGGGTACTAATAGAGATGCCACAATTGCGAAAAACCCCCTGCAGTTAAAACTGCTCAGATTCTGCCAAAGTGTACCGGTACACGGGAAAGTGTACCGATACACATCCTACGAAAATGCAAACCCGAGGCTCGGGTTTGAAATTCGCTACAAGTGTACCGGTACAACCATCAAGGGTGTACCGGTACAAAATGTGTACCGGTACAGCCATCGACCTGTCACCGGTTACACCTCGTGCAGAATGCAATCCGAGGATAGCCTAAGTCCAACTCTTTAGTGACCTTAGCGCTACACAAAATACTACAATTCTCGGGATGCGAGCCATAGGTCGGAACACTGTCAACGACCCACCAGAAAGTCTGGAAAAACTCGGGACACTGTCCAAACACTCGAACCTCGCAATTTGCAAAGGTCCAGTGCGTCACAGGTAGCCCCAACATTCCTCCTTGAGGAATGAGTCTATCCCACTCGACCCCGTAGGCTCCTTAGTACCGCACGAGCGATCATAAGTCGCGTAGGCTAACTCAGAAGTGCCGGCTTGTAGAGAGCGACCTTCACAAGCATGTGAGAATGAGCACAAATGGCAAGCAAGCATAGTCATCGTCTCAAGAACCCGATCATCATGTATCTAACATGGTAATAGTCACTAGCAACCCAACGGTCTAGTTCTATGTCTCAAAGTGAAGGTTTAACTGTTCATCACATTCGCTGCCCCTTTATGGCAATATATCTCATTATGTCCAAACTTTGTTCCAACACTAGTGCCTCTTTATGACACTAGATTTTACTATGTCCCAAGCACATTCCAAGCTTAATCCCCCTTTATGACATTAGCTTACTAAGTTCATACACATGACAACCCCAATGCCACTTTATGACATTAGCTCACTCCGATGCCAAGCATGAGTTCTAAGTCTAAGAGTACAATGTACTTATCATTTTCACGAAATGAAACATGATCTCAATCCAAGTATAAGAATGCTAACCATATGCATGATCCCAACATGAATAGCTCTCTACTACATAGAGGTCCAAATATGCATTATACATAACATGTGCATATTAAGCATTCTAAAATTCACAAATATTCCATCTAGCATGAATATGCATGAAATTCCATTTTACGACAAACATGATCATCATATGAGAATTTTATCTCATTTTGGTGAGGCTAAACCCACCAAGTCTCCTCGGGACCCTTCGTTTGCGCGAAAAGAGTGATCCACAATTCTCTATAAAGGTAATAAAAGGAGAGTAAAACGAACGTTACGAACACCCCTTAGGTCGATCATTAACCGAATCACGAAAAGGGGCAAAACTCACCTAAGATGGTGATAGTCTCTCTTGATCTCCAAAAGGGAGTTAGAACTGTCACGCCCCGCGACCAACCGCGAATTTGGACCGGGTCGCGGCGCCGACGACAGACCGCCGAATGGACCGGGGTTTCCCCTGTACGCAGACAGAGTCCCCCCTGTACGTTCTAGGCGTCACAATCCAAACAATCAACGAATGTTCCAACAAGGAACGGATATCAATCCAGATTGCATAAGGAAGTATCAAATATATAAAACTAACAACTATTACAAGCATTCACTTAGTACATCTCAGCTTCGAATTTACATTTTACTTCCAGTTACAATCATATTATTACATCATTTATTTTACAAGTTTGATACATTTAGATTCTTTGCCTTCTAGTCCCCTAAGCTAGACTGCCTCAGGGTACTGCTACCTCGGTGTCTGTGGTAGGGCGCTATCTACTGAGCTACGCCCTCGCCTCGCGCCACCGCGCAGCACACGTACAACCTGAAAACACCCCAAAACCACGTGGGGTGAGAACCAACTCCATGGTTCCTAGTGGGTATGGCCACCCAAGGGAAAAGCTCGACCGATAGGTCCGAGGAGGCACTTCAACATGTTAGTTCAGCAATATACAACAGATATCTATTCAATTGAAATACATGCCATGTCTCACGATGTGCGATATGAAAATCATGCAACTTTATGCAACAACTAGTAGATCATTAGATTCTACATTTACCTGGCTACTCTTAGCTCATGTCTTTACTCTAAGGTTTCTACTACCTTAGGTTCACACTCGAGTTCCCTGGCTCCTAAGGTCTCTATCACCTTAGCTCAAGCCTCTATCTCTAGCTCGTAAGGGTTCCTCTACCATATCGAAGCTAACCACCCGACTTGGCTTCGAGTCAATCATCCGCGGATAGCCCGCACACCGGCTGCTCATCAGCCTACCGCCCTCTCTCTGTCACAGCCCCCTAGCGGCGAAGTCGTCGCACACGCTAAGCTCGGCTCAAGTCGCATGACTTGACCATCTGGTGGCGATCGCGTTGCTCTTACCCAGCGTGAGCTCGAGTCATGACACACCGTCTGGCGGCGAACGGATCGCACCACACCCAACAACGGTCTATGTCCGACTCAGCCACCTGTAGGCACCCGTATCGTACTTACCCAGCATGAATTCAGTCTGCTCTGGCGGTCTGATCCTCAAATGACTCAACCATCCTGGCGGCGAAATCGTCGCACAAACGCACGGCAATGGTTCAAGCCCCGGGCGGTGATCTCCATGTGATCGCCCCCAATCCTCCCTTGGTACCAAGCTCGGCGGCGAAGTCATCGCACAAACGCCCTAGCTTCTACTAGGGTCATCACAAGTCTTGGGATTCCGGAATCCACTTTCCACAGGTCGAGGGTCCATAGCAAACCCTATACTTTCGACCTAGCTCATCCTAGTGGCTATACCACTATACTCGTCAACCTAGGTTCCCATACTCTAGGTTCTATGTCCATGTCACTTAACCTAGATACACTTGCTAGGTTCTTGTCATCTTGCCTAGAGGTCCACTTCTAGGTTTACTAGTTCGACCTAGGTTTACTATCACTAGGTTCGATGCCACACACCTAGATTGTTCAACTCTAGGTTCACTGGTTAACCTATGTTCTTTAACACTAGGTTAGATGCCACTCGATCTATCTGACAACCTAGTTGTCCAATCATCTCAGCTCACACTAGAGTTATTATCTAGTTTATATGCATATTCTCCTAGCATATTCCTTAATGCCGACTATGCATTCTTTGCTTTAGCTAACATTATTTACATGTCATGTTTATCATGCTTGCTATTTAGCATTTTAACGTCTCATTCATCATGCATTTCTTATCCTTGTCTACATGCACATGCATCAACATGGGATTACATTGCTAAGACATAAAGGGCGACCTAGTCGCTTCGGTAAGCACAACTGTGACGCACTGGACTTTTGCAAATTGCGGGGTTCGAGTGTTTGGACAGTGTCCCGAGTCTTTCCAGACTTTCTGGTGGGTCGTTGACAGTGTTCCGACCTATGGCTCGTATCCCGAGAATTGTAGTATTTTATGTAGCACTAAGGTCACTAAAGAGTTGGACTTAGCCTACCCTCGGATTGCATTCTGCACGTGGTGTAACCGGTGACAGGTCGATGGCTGTACCGGTACACATTTTGTACCGGTACACCTTTGATGGTCGTACCGGTACACTTGTGGCGAATTTCAAACCCGAGCCTCGGGTTTGCATTTTCGTAGGATGTGTACCGGTACACTTTCCCGTGTACCGGTACACTTTGACAGAATCTGAGCAGTTTGAACTGCAGGGGGTTTTTCGCAATTGTGGACTTCTATATTACCACCCACGCCCCCTTGGGCCTTCCCTGAGCTGAGGAGGGTGGAGATCAAGGTAAGAGAGCCCTCCATCCCTTTCCTTCCATTTTATTTGGTGTTTAAGGCTTTTATGCCTCATTTTTGCTACTTTTGCATCTTGGAGGCTTTTTCCACCATTGGAGAGGACTTGGAGCTTTGTTAGAGGCTTGTTGGAGGAAAGATCTTCCACCCCATTTGGTTTGGAGCCCAAGTTGAGACTCCTAGAGAGGTTAGCAACATGATTTGAGCTTTTGATCCATATTTTGCTAAGTTTTTGAGATGAAACCCTAGATTTGATACTTAGGGCTTATTTTTGGGCATTTTCTATCTAGGGCTTTTGGACCCAAATTAGTTGGTTTAGAACCTTCCTTGGGCTTGGATTGGAAGGATTCTAGCTCCCCTTTGGAGCTTAGGAGAGGATTTTTACTCTTGAGGTGAGTTTTGGCCCTTTTTGATTCTCGGTTAATGTTTGATATTATAAGATGATCGTAATGCCCGTGTATCTTGTCGCTCAATACTTTTAGGGTATTTTGAGACTCGGGGACAACTTTGTACGGCGAATCGAGACCCTACGCGACGGTTCGGTGGGTTTGACCTAGCCACACAATGAGAAATTCTCATTTGTGCTTAATTAAGTATCGTTAAATGAAAAAGCATGCATATTCTTGTTATATGTATTTATTGTGAATTTTAGAATGCTTAAAAGGCCTATGTTACATATGATGAAATTTTGGACCTCTATGTAGCAGAGAGTAGCTTGGTAGACCTATAGTTGCATTTAGCATTCTATATGAGACGTGGTTTCATGCTCCTATAGTGTAAATGAGATTGGAATCATGCATTTAAACCTAAGTTCATTTGAGACATGAAAGTTGACAAAATTGCCATTTAGAAGGTATGTGATCTAGAGAGCTAATGTCATCAAGCGGCATTGAGCTCGGGACATGTGTGAACCTAGTGGATAGGGCCATTGAGGAATGTGGAACATGCTTAAACATTAAATGTCTAAGTGTCATAAAGGGGCACTAGACCTAGAGAATGTTGGAACTTCACATTGTGACTTAAACTAGATCTTCGGAATGCTAGTGACCATACCATGTTAGAGACATGAGGATTGGATATTTGAGACTTGGACTTTGCTTGCTTGCCATTTGTGCTCATTCGCACATGCTTGTGAGGGTCGCTCCCTACAAGCCGGCACTCCGGAGTTAGCCTACGCGACTTATGTTCGCTCGTGCGTGGTGGCTACAGGCGCGCAGTCGAGTGTGGACAGACTGTCACGCCGGGACCGGCGGAGGCCTCCCGGTAGGTGCACCAGACTCGCATATGCTCCTACAACATATAAGGCGTTATCAATAAAGCGGTAAGTAAAGACAAGCAGACTAACAGTAGAACAGTGAAAGACTTAAATATAGAATCAGAGCGAGTAAGTTTGCTACATCTACACGATAGTAATAGAATGTAACTACCCATGAAAGGTAAACATAAGTTATACAGTATCAGGCTACTAATACAAAACATAGGTGGTCATGAATACACTGGTAGAACTCTCAACCTCTCCAAAAAACACAACAAGAGATTAGCACTAGCGAATCGTCCCTCGAGAAGCTTAGCTCGAAGCAACTCACTTCCCGCGGTCCCTGCCTCACCCTGGTGGAAGGCTCTTGAAGAACATCGAGAAAGAGCGGGTGAGAAAATATAATTTATAGTTCAGTGGGCCACGATTATGACCTCAGCGCAATGCCTCATAAGGCCAACGTCGCGGTAAGCACGATTATCATAATGCGCAATTTAAAAGGAAGCATGTAATAATTGCTGAAAGAGAGAAATAAGTAAAAATGTAGTGACTATAATCCATCATAAGCACTGATGTCAAAAGCCACTCCACATTATAAATGTTGTACATCTTTCCATCATAAGGAGTAACATGGCAAATAGTTTTATTAGACCCTTTAATCATACATGATGTATAAGCTCTATCATGGCAACCAAGCATATTGATGAAATAGCGTAACTGTCAAGTATACTACATGTTCAACACTAGCTAAAGCATAATAAATGTAATAAACTACTACCTAATCTTAGTAGTGATTATTACATTCTCGACAGTATCGGATTGCCATTTCAATTAGGAACTAAAGGTGTCCAGCTTGCGCCGCCTAAGTTTTGCTGTGGGTTAGCCCAAATCACATAATCATGGAATGTGTCTGTCCCACTCGACCACGTAGGCTTCATACGCATACGGAGAGCGAACAAAAGTCGTAGGCTAACTCCGCGCAGTGCGGTCTTGTAGGGGTAAGAAGACCCTCTCACCAGCATGTGGAATTAAGCAAAATGGTAACAAGCAAGGTCACTGTCTCAAGTAACCATCCACATGTCTCTAACATGTAATAGTACTAGCATCAACTAATACTCCGAATTAGTTTCAAGTCACAATGTGAAGTTTCACATTTGCTAGCTAGTGCTTAATGCAACTTAGGCAATTTAATGATTCAATCATGTTTTCCAAATCCCTCAATGGCCCTAATCCCACTAGGTTCACACGCTGTCCCGAGCTCAATGCCGCTTGATGACATTAGCTCCCTAATTCACGTAGCTTCTAAATGACAATATTGTCAATTTTTCGTGTCACAAGTAAACTTAGGTTTAAATGCATCCGAACCCATTTTACTGTAGAAGCATGGTACCACATCTCATATAGAATGCTAAATGCAACTATGGCCTAATAAGCTACTCTCTACTATATAGAGGTCCAAAATTTCGTCATATATAACATAGGCCTTTTAAGCATTCTAAAATTCACAATAAATACATATAACAAGAATATGCATGCTCTTTCATTTAACAACACTTAATTAAGCACAAATGAGAATTTCTCATTGTGTGGCTAGGTCAAACCCACCGAACCGTCGCGTAGGGTCTCGTCTCGTCGAACCAAGTTGTCCCCGAGTCTCAAAATACCCTAAAAGTAATCAGCGAAGAGATACGAGGGCATTACGACCATTAAATAAGATCAAACCTTAATCTAGAAGCAAAAGGGCCAAAATTTACCTCAAGAGTAGGAAACTCTTCCAAAGCTCCAAATGAGAGCTAGAACCCTTCCAATCCAAGCCCTAGGGAGGTTCTAAACCAATCAATCTAGCCCCAAAAGCCCTAGATCAAAAAGCCCCAAAAAATAAACCCTAATACCCATTCTAGGGTTTCAACACAAGAAAAATCTCAAATCCAACGACTAGATGGAGAGAAAGGGCTACCAACCTCAAAGAAGCTTCAATCCAAGCTCAAAGGGTGAAGATCTTCTCCTTTGCAAGCTCCAAGTCCAAGCCTTCAAGCGCCAAGGAAGAAGAGGGGATGAGGAAGATGCTCCAAGTCCTCAAAAGCTCTCAATCTTCTTCTTCTTCCTTCCTTCTTCTCCTTCTCCTTCCTCTTCTTCTTCTCTATCAAGGGTGTAGAGAGGGTTGAGAGGAGAGAAATGAGGAGAAGAGTGAAGGAATGGGTCATATAGACCCTCTATTGTAACAAAATCCCAAGAGGCCCCTCAAAAAAACCAATATTGCATCAGCCCGAACTGGGCAGTTTTCGCCCAGAGGGACCGGTCTCTCCCCAACTGGGACCGGTCTCTCGCTGCGAACCCGAAAAACCAGCGTTCGGGAACCGGTCTCTCCCTGCGCGGGACCGGTCTTTCACTGCGAAGACGCGTTCGGGAACCGGTCTCGCCCGCCAGGGACCGGTTGCCTCAGGCTGCCTCAACACTGCTCACTGGGGGAACCGGTCTCTCCTTCCAGGGACCGGTCCCCGAGAGTAAAAACTCTCAGGACTTGACCAAAGTTCCAGATTTCGAACTTTTGGGTCGGGAAACATTTTACAACCCTCCACCAGGTGTGGAAAAGCTCGAAATACACCCAAACACTCGAACCTCGCAATTTGCAAAGGTCCAGTGTGTTACATAATTAGTGTATTAATTAGGAAGCGCTTTATTGGATTATATCAAACAAAACCAATGTAACACTAATATTAAGCCAAAACAATGAAAAAAGAGGAATGGTCAACCACTACATAGATTGCATCATGACCTTCTTGTGATTGAGCCAATTCCACAACGAAGTCCATCAAGATATTCTCCCACTTCCACATAGGATTCGGCAAGTTTTGAAGCTTTCCCATCGAAAGATGATGTTCTGCTTCCATTTGTTGGCATACAAGACATTGCGTCAGAAAACACCCAATATCTCTCTTCATTTTCAGCCATCAATAATACATTTTTTAGATTTTTGTACATTTTGGTGTCGATAGGATGAATAGTGTAGGGATATTGATGAGCTTCTCTTAGTATTTTTCTACAAACTTTCTCAACCCGAGGCACACGTAATTTGCCTCGGAATCGAAGAGCGCCCTCTGAATCGACACTAAACTTGTCGGTTCACGCACTCTCAATATTGCTCCGCACCTTTCGGAGTTCCTGATTTGAAGACTAGTTCTTTTAATTCTCTCCAACAAGGTTAGTCGAACCACAAGTGTCATGAGCATCGTGGGGGTGTCCGGAGCCATAACCTCCAAATCAAATCGTCGCATCTCCGTAAGCAATTGAGGCTACAATGATCATCATCGCGAGATTTTCCATAGACTTTCTGCTGAGCGCATCAGCCACCACGTTTTCTTTGCCGGGGTGGTACAAGATAGTTATGTCGTAGTCTTTTAGCAGCTCTAACCACCTACGCTATCTCAAATTCAAGTCTTTATGAGTAAACAGATATTTTAAGCTCATATGGTCTGATATACCTCGCAAAGTCCTCCATACAAATAGGGTCTCTACAATATAAGTGCAAAGATCACTGCCAGTAGGTCCAAGTTATGGGTGGGATAATTTTGCTCATAATTCTTCAATTGACGGCAGGAATAAGCATTGACCTGCCCATGCTGCATCAGCACGCATGCAAAACTATTTTGCAACGCATCACTAAATACCATGAAGTTCTCCTTTGCAACTGGTAGGGCAAGAACTGGAGTTGTGGTCAATTTGTCATTTAATTCTTTGAAGTTTTGATCACAATCGATCATTGCTCCAAATGAACTTGGTCCCCTTGCAGGTAAGGCACGATAGTGGATCGGAGATCTTAAAAAATTCCTCCATGAACCACTAGTATAATCTGCGCAAGACTGAGAAAACTACGTACCTCAGTTATATTTGTCGGTCAAGGCCAATCTTTAATAGCTTCAATTTTATTTGGGTCCATTGATAATCCACTTATTGAAATCACGTGACGTAAAACAGGCGACCTCATGGATCTAGGGTTCTAATACGGGCTGTGCCGGGCCGACACAACCTACATTACCTTGGCCAAAACTGCTAGGGGCCGACCCGACCCTTCTTGGCTTTAAATGTGGACCAAGTAGTGTTGGGCCGGAGCTACCAAGCTCCAGCCTAGCGCGACCCTCTAGCCCAAAAGACACGGATCGTGTTGGGCTGGCCCCTTAAAGTTTTTATTTTTAATATTTTTTAAAATATACAAAATTTAAAATATAATAAATAAATTATTTCTATTTAAATCAATATTTTGATTAAAAATATTAAAATTTTAAAAAATAATTATAAAATAATAAATATTTAATTTTTTGAAAAATTTATAAATTATTATTAATTTTTTAAAAAGTAAATTAAGAGAGGGTTTTGGTCCAATGGACCAAAATTGTCTGGTCTATAGGATCATAATCACTCTGCCTAATACAAACCTCTTCGGGGGAGTGCTCCCGCGGCCCTTATCCCCACGAGCTCAGACCCCATGACCCAAGGCAAGTTGCCTGGCCTTGGGGTTTGAACCATGCTGACCTAGTTGGCACGACCCAAGCGAGCTGTGTCGTGCTAGGCTATAGGCCTTTTCTCGGCCTGACATGGCCCATACCCATTTCAGGTGTGGTCATGCTGGGCTATTGGGCCCAAAGAGAGAGGCCCAGCATGGCACGAAATGTCGGGCCTAGCCGAGCCAGGATAGGTGCTACAACAACCCGTGCTATGCTGCAGCCCGACCTAAGGCCATGCCTGGCCAAGCGGCCCATGGGCCATTAGGCCTATTTTACATCCCTACGTGGATCCAAAAGTCACACTTCTTTAGCTTAGTGTAAAGCTTGGTCTCCTGAAAACCTTACAATAGTAATCTCAAATACTCTTCGTGTCCCTTAGCACTTTGGGAGTAGATCAAGATGTTGTCAATAAATGTTACAACAATCTGGTCTAGAAAGGACATAAAAGTATNATAAGATATCACAGTGGATTTATCGAACCGTGTAAAGCTTGGTCTCCTGAAAACCTTACAATAGTAATCTCAAATACTCTTCGTGTCCCTTAGCACTTTGGGAGTAGATCAAGATGTTGTCAATAAATGTTACAACAATCTGGTCTAGAAAGGACATAAAAGTATGGTTTATTAAGCCCATAAATATTGTCAGGGTATTAGTGAGCCCAAATGATATTGTTGTGAATTCGTAATGCATATACTGCAATTAGAACACAGTTTTATACACATCTTTCGGCTTGATCTTCAATTGGTGATATACGAACTGAAGATCTATCTTAGAATACACATGAGACCCTTGAAGCTGATCACAAATGTCACACCTTGAGGCCTTTTTGGTAAACCTTTTTAGAATAAGGTATAGCTTATAAATCAGAGTTAGTGAAAAATGTCCTTTTTTTTTTGAAATATAGCCTTGCCTATTGGCATGAATAGATCCGCTACAAATACAAAGATTTCTCTATCCACATGGAGAAAGTCTCCTCTATATTTACATGGCGTACTTACCTATTACATTACCACAACCAACAATCTCCACTCACACAACCAACAAATCATGACATACATCATGTAGGGTGCTTATATAGCGATGCAATCATTAGCCAATCGAATAAGCTAAGCATGGATGTTTGATCCATCGGAAGAGGAAGCAATGTCGTAGCGTCTCCCCGATAGATATCTAAAACTAGATTAAAGAGAAAAAAAAGAAAAGAATATAATATTTTTATGTGGAAGAGTCTATATATTAAATATCTCTAAACTGGAGTGACTTTACAAGAACCAGTAGGGCCTCTATTTATAGCCTTCAGGCATACAAGAAGATAAGAATAAAATATTTTAAAAATAATAACTTTATCCTTATCCTAACCGAAGTAGTTGGAACTACCTCGATCCTTATACTAACTGAAGTAGTTCAGAACCACCTCGATCCTTATCCTAATCGAAGTAGTTTAAAACCACCTCAATTCTTATCCTAACCAAACTAGTTAGAACCATTTCGATTCATATCCTAACCGAATTAGTTTGAACCACCTCGATCCTTATCCTAACCAAATTAGTTGGAACGGCCTCTACCTTATCCGCAATGGTTGATACTTATTCGGATGGTTTGATTATCCCGGATCATGGCTTCCCAATTTTAAGAGAAACCAGCACCTGCTGGATCTAGAACTGCAAGTGAGGAAATTAATTTTCCCCAGTTATCCTTGAAGATCCGAATCTTCTGCATATAAACTTTCATACTTATGAAAGTCTAGCTGAACTTGCATGAATATCGACAAGCAAAGTGCTGCCACTGGTGGTTGTGATAACATATCAACCAGTTTGTTGTGAAAACCTTTCTTGTACTTGATTACTACATTGAACTGTTGCAAGTATGTTATTCATTTCACATGACACGCCTGCTACAATTTTGATTGCGTTTGGAGGTACTGAAGTGGGCGGTGATCTGTATGCACCACTGTCTCCTTTCCTAAGAGGTAGACCCCCCAATATTTCACCGCCTTGTATAGTGCCAAAAGTTCCTTGACATAGGTTGGGTAGTTCTTTTGAGCTCCCTGGAATATTTTGGAGTAATACGCGATTGGCCGACCGTCTTGCATCAAGATAGCCCCTATGGCATATCCTGACGCGTCTGCCTCCAACTCAAAGGGTCATTGCAGATTTGGTAGTGCAAGAATAGGCGCCTCACATATCTTTCATTACAAAAGTCGAAACGTGTTCTCATGTTTCGAACTTCATTCAAACTTTTGGTTGGCCTTAGTAAGTGCATGTAGAGGGGCAGCAAGGAAAGAAAGGTACGTGATAAACTTTTGGACATATAGGAGAGCGCCCATGAAGCTCCGCACCTCCGTCATAGTTTTGGGCCTAGGCCACTCCTTGGTGGCCTTGACCTTGTCGGAGTCGATTTGTAGCTCGCCGCCGCCCACCACGAACCCGAGATACACTAGGCCTTGCTTGCTGTACTTACACTTTATAGGGTTTAAGCGGAGTTCATGTTCCTCGAGCAGCATGAAAACCTTCTTGACATGCCCAGATGCTCCTCCCACGATCGACTGTAGATGAGGATGTCATCGAGGTAGACGATCACGAAGTCATTAGGGAAGGGGTGTAGAATGTCATTCATCAATCGCATAAAAGTGGCTGGTGCATTGCAAAGGCCGAATGGCAAGATGAGCCATTCAAACAGTTCTTGTCGAGTCTTGAATGCGGTCTTCTAGGTGTCATCCTCTTGGATCGGAACCTGATGATAGCTAGACTTCAAGTCTAGTTTGGTGAAGTAGCGAGCATGCTTCAGTTGGTCCAAGAGATCATCAATCCGTGGTAAGGGGTACCATGCACGGTAGTCGATACACATTCGCCACCCGCCGTCTTTCTTTGGCACCAACACAATCGGGGAGCCAAAAGGGGAGCTACTTAGTTTCATAGCACCACTCTCGAGTAACTCAGTCACATGTAGCTTTATCTCACCATTCTCCACTACCGAGTTTCGGCACATGCCGAGATTCGGTAACGAAGCGTCGCTGATCAATTGGATCTCATATTCCACGGCTCACTTTGGTGGCAGTCTTCGTACTTCTTGAAACAGATCTTGATGCTCGCCGATCAGTTTGGCTACATCATCAACTTTTTTCTTGCATGCTAGGCTTAATATGTTGTTGTTTGCCTCCCCAGATATAACTGGTCGAATGACCAGTACGACAAATTTTTTATAGGCATTGATCATCCTCTTGGCCTGGCAAGCGGTTACTAGTTCTATAGTTGTTGATAATGGCTTGGTGGTGAACAAAAATTTTTGCTGAGGACGATGGAAGAAGGTAGCGTCACGATCCCATAGGTAGGGACTGCCGAAGAAGAGGTTGCAAATATTCAACGACATAACCTCGCACAGCATTTCGTCGATGTAGATGCAGGTCACTGCAAACATCACCTTACACTGGCAATCGATCTTCATCTCGTTGTTGCTGTTAATCCACCCGAATGGATATGGGTGTGGTGTGGTGTAGTCGACAAACCCAGCCTTTAAACTAGGTTCTTCGAGATCAGGTTCTTTTGGCTGCCGAGATCGATAATGGCATCGATCACCTTATTTTTTGACTTGAACTCGAAAAGTGAACAACTCTCTCTTATCAGTCAGATTTGATGGGCACAGACTTGTCCCTTTGGCATAGCCATTAGAGACAAGCTAGTGTTCGCTTGATAAATCCGTCCGATTAAGATAGGAGCATCACTTCTCGATCGTTCCGATGTCGTTGTCGTTGTCGTTGTGCGTTTATCACGATCGTTCTTCTTCTTTGGTCTCATTTTTGGATGGAGCTTCCATCATCAATTCTTGACATATCCTGTGACTTTACAATCTAGATGGATGTTCCCCGCGAGATAGTTTATTCTTCCGCTCAATCGCCATGGTTGTTTGGCTTGCCCAGGTGATATCACAAACACCGAAGAGACGAAGCTCATTATTAATGCGCTTCTATAGGCCCACAGTGTATTTACGAAAAACCTGTGGAACGTCGAGGGAGATGCCAATTGCCAAGACTTGGTGCCGGAAGTCAGTCGTGTAGTCCTGCACTGTCTGGTCACGTCTTTGGCACAGGACATGCCAGCGCTTCCAATGCTCTTCTTTATATCCCATAGGGTAGAACTCCCAGCGAATCAGTCGTTTAAACTGACTCCAGATGAACTCCTCGTTGGCGGAAGTTTGGAGAGTGGCCTTCCACCAAGTCGATGCATGACCTAAAAGTTTTAGTTTTACGAAAGTTACCTTTTCCGCGTTGCTATAGTATAGATGTCGAAGTACGTCTCCAGTTGGTCAAGCCAGGCATCCAACTTTTCAGCGTCAACAACACCGTCGAAGTTGAGGATCTCGATCTTGGCCTCAACCTTAAACGATTTCGACCTCCCTTCTACAACCGATGGCGCTATGCTTTCGTCATCGTCGAAGTCGTAGTCGTCTCGCACACCTGAGGTATCCAAAGCAGCGCCTTTCATCGGCATCACATAGGCCTTTGGAGGAGGAGTTCTTGTGAGCGGACTGCTCTTCTCTACTGGTGTGATGCCCCAACTTCCCAGGGGGTCACCCATCTTAGGACTACTCCCGTCCTAGCACGCTTAACTCTCTTAACCTCTTGGGTCTAGCCACCACCCAAAATGCTTAAGCCGGGTTAAGAGTTTAGCCCTATTATATCTTATATATAGGACTAAACTCTTAACCCGGCTTACGGGGTTGAAGGGTCCCCCAGTGGGTAGAATCCTGATGAGGGCAGGATCGTGCGAATTGAGAGAATTGGAGAACCCAGATCGGTGGTGGGTTTTACGA
>NW_017891015.1:26610-27555 GCF_001540865.1 Ananas comosus
CGAGGAGCCAGCAGCGTGGGCGTGGCTCGGCGACTCACCGTAGAGGTTCTGACCGACGCCGACCTCCCCAGTGCGTGATCTGTGGTGGTCCACACATTCCACCGCAGTGCCCGCAGCGGGGAGGGAGGTGTTTCCAGTTTGGCCAGGAGGGCCACTTTCGGACCGAGTGCCCGAGGGGATCTTCACCGGCACCATCGACTGCATCGGCACCGGCTCTACCAGCCGTCAGCCAGGGGACTCCATCGACACAGTACCAGCCTGGGCGGCCACCTGTCCAGCGCCAGAGCGAGGGATCCCGACAGGCCCCGAGTGGGCGCATGTACGCCGCTCAGACCGAGGAGGCGGCAGCAGCCGAGGATGTGGTTGCAGGTATCATTTTACTTGATGGCATTAGAGTTCGTGCTTTATTTGATACCGGTGCATCGCATTCATTTATAGATCGGCTGTTTGCCGAGTTGCATGGCATCCCGTTGGTTTCTTTACTGCATCCGGGACACGTGGTTGTACCCGACCACATCTTGGATATTAGGGAGTTTAGCCCCAGTTGCCCTATTCGGGTAGGAGATTGGATCATGCCTATAGATTTGCTAGCTTTGCGCAAGCTTGGGGATTTTGATGTGGTCTTGGGCATGGATTGGTTGACCAAGTATTATGCCACGATTGATTGCAAGAATCGCGCGGTTACTTTTAGAGAACCGAGGCAGACTGAGGTGGTATTTAGTGGATGCCGGAGTTCGCTTTTTGCGATGACGATCAGCTCGTCTCGAGCTAGGCAGCTGATCAGCAGAGGTTGTGTAGCCTATTTGGCTAGTGTGGTGCTGAGGGGCGAGGGTGACACCCCTAGGATCGAGGATATCCCAGTGGTGCGGGAGTTCCAAGATGTGTTTCCAGCTGAGCTACCAGGTATGCCTCCTGATAGGGAGATTGAGTTTGTGGTAGATCTCG
>NW_017891016.1:0-16547 GCF_001540865.1 Ananas comosus
GGTGTAGGACCCAGTGAACTTCCTCTCTCGTCCTCGCTGGTCTCGTCAGTCGATCTCGTCTCCTTCTCTTAATATATATATTATAGTAATATTATAATATTAATATTATATTTGAATTAGTATTTTGAAATTTTGGATGTAATGTAATATGTTTTGAAATATGATAAAAGAAAATAATTGTTTCGGATTTGGGTTCGGGTTCGGGCCCGTTTTAGATTTTTGCTTGGGTTATATAGATTTTTTTTTTTTTTTTTTGAGAGAGAAAGATAGTATGTTACTCGTTTCGTTTATTTCTTTTCAAATAAACTTAGCTGGAAATATGAATCAACTAGGATTCAAACTTAGGACCTCGAGTACCGACCACCAAACCTTTTGCCACTTTCACTAAGGGCATGTTTGGCTGTCCAAAGTGATCGAAGTGAAAAAAGTCACTTTTCAAAAAGTAACTTTTATAAAAGTCACTTTTGAGTTTAAGTGTTTGGTTTCAAAAAAGTGAAAGAAAAAAAATACAGTTTTTATGACTTCTATTGTTTGGTTCTATATAAGAAAATGAAAAAAGAAAATAATTTTTTTTAGATGCGTAGTTTTTTTTTCTTTTTTTTTTTGTAGATGGCATGGAATAAGGTACGTCTCTTTCTTTGTTTTTTTTTAAGATGTGTTGGTTTTTTTTGTTAAGATACGGTGGTTTTTTTTTAAATTTTTTGTAGATGGTATGGAAAAAGGTTTTTGGATGCGGTTCGTAAGTCGCGTGGAGTAGGCGGCCCAATTTCAACGACTTCGGAATTTTTTTTGCCGAAGTCAAAAAATGGATTTTAGTTATAATCCACTTCATAGGTTCATTTTTCAAAAGTCACTTATATATTTACTTTTATAATCCAAACAACTGAAATAATCCCACTTCGTCAAAATTCCACTTTTATTGTTTCACTTACAGGCAACCAAACATGCCCTAATGACGGTCGGTATTTGGATATGGATTTTTAAAATTGGCCGAATTCATATTCGAATTCAAGTTTTGAATTTGGTAGTCGAGTTCGGATTTTTAAAAACCCGCCCCAAATCTGAGCAGTCGACATCCCAATGTTAATGTTAGAAGTCATATATAAAATACTCCTAAGTGTTCATTTTGTTTTCCATAATTAAATACTCTAAAGGCTTATTTAGTTCACCTATTTTAGACTATAGAATCGAAATGGATTTGTCGATTCCGATAGTTATTGTTTATTTTACAGGAATTGGATTCCGATTCCTATCCCACTTTGTAATGAAAATGACAAAATATATTTATGACCCAATCTGGCCATAAATCCCGAATTGACCCATTCCGAAGTATATTATCCAAAATCCTCTCATATAAATACCTCCCTCCTCTTCCTTCATTTCTCTTAATCAAAACCTCCTCTCAAACTCATAAGACTCGTTCCAATTTTTATTCTAATAATGAATCAAATATTTTTAGATGATTTGCCATTTTATTTTTTATTCATGTTCCAATCATGGACCAAATATATCCTAAAGAGTTTGAGAGTAAATTAGGGTTCATCTAATTAAAAATCAATTGATTCTCCAAAATTAGAAAATAATTAGAAAACTTCAAAATACAAAGAAAGCGGATTTATAATACTAAGCCTGTTTTGTCACGCCCCGGATTACACGTTTTTCCGGACACGCTGACAAATCCGCCGTATATAAAAGAATTTTTTCTTTATACGAAGTGATAGCTGTATTTGTACCTGTAATCATACAAAACTACAACTAGTAGTATAGAGCTGCTAAAGAACTGAACATATAAAAATAAGATCGGGTTCACTATACATACATAGTCTCCAGATACATAAACACTCGCTCCAGCGAAGATCAACATCAGTATGTACAAGAATTAAAAACTAACACTATATGGGGCGGGTATATCTCTAGATCAGCAGCAAAACGAGAAAAGATCTAGCTTGCGA
Organism: Ananas comosus; assembly: GCF_001540865.1. Taxonomy (NCBI): domain Eukaryota; kingdom Viridiplantae; phylum Streptophyta; class Magnoliopsida; order Poales; family Bromeliaceae; genus Ananas; species Ananas comosus. The sequence goes on from NW_017891016.1 coordinate 1,953, forward strand.
CTCCCTTTTCTCGATCAATATCCGCAACAGCAGCAGCCGAAGAATGAGACTCTGCAAAAAAAGAGTCATCAACTGGGTGTGAGAACCACTACAAAAAGAAATAGTGCTCAGTGGATACCGCTACCGACCTCAACGGTTCACCCACTAAGTCTACAGAAGTATGCTCAAAGATAGTAAGGAACTGAAAACAATCTACAGCTATATGCCACTATACTATCATAATTCAATACTGCTATCTGTAGAAAAAAATAAGCTCTGACCTAATCGCACTAAGGACTGTGAACACACCCGTCCCGCCTGTCGAAGCTACACTAACAACCACTACGCTGGGTAATCAATGGAGAGCGAGTCCAACCAGGATACAACGACACCGACGCAAACGCACAAAACCCGACTTCGGAGTGGCACTCGTGGGCGCTACCCAACCGAGTATACAAGCGTGTCTCTGCCGAGCTCAATCAGGCTCTCACAGGCTATAGTCAAAGCAGCAGGTCAAATTGGTCTAACAACCAAAACTCACATACCCTCGGCACAATCTGATGCAAAAACAGCCAACTGGGTCCACCGTCACCCTCGACGGCACACGACAGTCCGGAACAGTCTATACACGGCTGTAAAAATAAGCTCGACATCTCAACACGAGCGTAACAGTATTCTACACTATTCTGGGTATCCACCACCCAAAAACTACGGCGATACAAATAAATTACGGCTCTTAGAGCTAAATCTGGTAGTTTCAGAAGATGACGGTGTATAATCGATAGTTTTCTCCTAAGTCAAATCCAAATCCAACATGTATAATTTTTTTAAACTACCAACTATGCTCCAAATTCAAATTTCAAAGAATATCCAATTCTACGAATTTGAGCTATTAACATGGTATACAAAGCCCAAACATACATATTGTTAACTGAGACTTAGGAAGAAATCCGAAAATTCCGATAGTTTAACATCAACCCACCTCAAGCTCGAGCTTAACCACAGCAAGCAATCGCTGAAGAACCCTGTCGAGATCAGCCTCCAACCAGCAACAAATCTCTCTAAGGATCAAAGCACAAAAATCCCAAAGTTTCCATCAATACTCTAAATTTCAGCACTTAAGCTTAAATTCTTCAAAATCTCAATGTCAAACTCACCTTTCAATCCTCAATTCAGGTGAAGAAAAGTCCCAAAAGTAGTGGAGTATGATGGAGCAACCTTCTCTGGTTCGAAATCCAGCTTCCTCCAAGGTTTGATCCAAGAAAATCACAAAAATCTAAATTTTAGCTCCAATACAGCAGCAGCTCAGCAAAACTCCAAATTGACCATACAAATCTTAATCAAATGCTGTCAAAATGGGCTCCACGAAAACTTCAAGAAGTCTACTAACCACCAAACCAAGTTTCTCAGCAATCAGAGCTTCCTACGTCGCACACGAGCCAAAACACCGAAGGTTGCTGCTGAAAATCTACAGAAACTGCAATCCTCAAGGTAAAATGGTGAAATTTTGAAGAATTTGGAGGGGTTAGAATGCAAAATATGGGCTTCTCTGTGAAGAAGGGTGAAAAAGCTTCTCAGGGGGTCGAACCCAAGCTTTTATAAGGAGGTGAAAGGGTAAGATGAGCCCCGGGAACAGAAAAGCTAACCTGATGTTCCTACAGAAATGAGCACTTTCAGGCGCCCGAAACTCACTTCTGGGTGTCCGAAACCTCCAGGCCATACAAAGCTCCCTCTTCGGTTCCTCCGCCTGCGGTCTGCTGTACCCATAACCTGGTCCGGCGTACCTCACCTACCACCATACACGTGTCAACATAATCGATAATTACAAAGTGAACTTTCGGACCCACTTCTAAGTGCCCGGAAACAGGATCCGAATTGGCTTCTAGTTTCAGCTCAGTTCAGCACTCAAGTTCTGGGTGACCCAAACCAAGTTCTGGACGCTCGAAACTGGCAAAACTCTAGTTTTACTGATTTGAGTGTACCGAGTACATTTTTGCATCCTTTTTGAGCAAAAACCACACTGATTCAGTCCGACACTCTCCCGATGTGTCGACCAATCGCTAAAACTGAAACCAATCCGATACCAAACCCCCGGGACACTACATGTTTGGCCCCGCTATAGAGTGTGCGTATGATGAAATGCTATCTGAATTATACTATTTGCAAATGCATTACATTACTATTATAGCGATTTCTTTTTATGATAGAATCAGAAACATTAATTTTAAATTTCATCTCAGGTATAGAATTTTATTTACACTTTCAAATACCTATTTTTGGAACAATATTTAATATACTCTTTAAAACTTTAAAAATATTTTATTTATTTCTAGAGGACCGATATCCTTGCTGATTTTAAAAATTCCTTCAAATATCCACATTTGAAGGATGATAGTGGTCCCCTAGAGTTGAGTGGGTGGTTAGTTAAATTGTATGATTTAACAAGTGAAAATGATCAAAAGAGTAAATGTAACGGTTAAAAATTTATGAGAACAAAGAGGTACATATATACTCATAAGAGTATAATAACCAAACTCTGTATTTTCTACATCTGAACTCTAAAGAATGTATAAAATTAAATAATAAAAATAATTTTAATATATTTTTTAAAAAATATATAATTATCTTATTTAAAAAGTAGTGAATCATTATATAAAAAAACTAATTTTATAAATAGATTTTTTGCCAATTTGCATAAAAAATTCATTAGTTTTGAGCTTTTGCAAGAATATGCCACTTTTTTGGATTTTGTATATATTCGGGCTGAATTTTTAAAAAAACTGACCAAAATAACCTTATTCTTTTTTCTCTCTCCTTTTTTTTTTTTTTTTTTTTTTTTTTTTTTNCTTTTTTTGATTTTGTAGATTCGGTCCAGATTTTCAGCAAACTGATCAAAATACCTATATTCCTTTTTCTCTCTTTTTTTTCTCTCGTTCTTTTTTTTGCTTTCTCTGAAGAGGGCGGTGGAAGCGGAAGCGGAAGCGGAGGCGGCCCATCTCATCTTTGTTCCGCACGCCTTCGCCCGCGCACCCTCCCTTCGCTTTCCTCGCCTTTAACCTCGTCGAGGCCGCGCCTCAGACCCTTTTTTTTTTCTCTCGGACCCTCCTCTACTACCTTCCTGACTTTTTACAATAGTAAAGAGGGCAGTGTCACACTCTCTTCCGCTCATTTTTTTTCTTTCACTTTTTTTTTTTTTCTTCAACTCCCATCCACCGCTTCCGCGACCCTCCACAACCCTCCACGACGGTAACGAGGACAGCGCCGCATCCGTTTTCTCAGCTTTCGCCGACGTAGTCACCAACGCCGGTGCTGGAGAAGGAGAACTCGGAGCAAGTGCGAGTGAGAGCGGAGCCGAAAAAAAAATATGCAAAAAACAAAAAATAAAAAGAATAAAGAGTAAAATGTAAAGAAAAATAGCTATTTCTACAAGAAAAATGAAGAATCAGAGAGAAAAGATGATGATGAATTTGCACTGTTTCAGGAGAATGTTGCACTGTTTCAGAAAAATATTGCATTGTTTTAGAAAAAAATTACACTCTTTGAGAGAAAAAATATACTTTTTTAGACGGGAATTATACTTTTTGAATGAAAGTTGCACTCTTTGAACGAAATTACACTCTTTGAACGAAAATTACATTATTTGGGTAAAAATTATTCTTTTTCTCCTCCGCTTTCTAGCCAAATAGTATAATTTTCAGCCCAATAGTGCAATTTTTATTCAAAGAGTACACATTACGTCCAAAGAGTGCAATTTTCATCCAAAAAAGTATATTTTTTCTCTCAAAGAGGATAAATTTTCTAAAAAATAGTACACCGTTTCATGAAACAGTGCAGTTTTTTTTTTTCTGAAATAGTGCAAATTTATCATCGTTTTCTTTTCTCTCTGATTATTCATTTTTTTAAAAAAAAATAACTATTTTTTATATTTTATTCTTTACTTTTTTTAAATTTTTTATTTTTTTTTCTTGGCCCCGCTTTCACCCGCACTTGCTCCGAGTCCTTCTCCAGAACCAGCATCGGTGCCTACGCCGGCGAAGGCAGAGGAAAAGGATGCGGCGTTATTTTCGTTACCATTGTGGAAGGTCGCGGAGGCGGTAGAGAGGGATTGACGAGAAAAAAAAATGAGAGAAAAAAATAGGAGGAAAAAGACATGACACTGCTCTTTTTACTATTGTAAAGAGCTAGGGAGGTGGTGGAGGAGGGTCGGAAAGAAAAAAAAAAAGAGGGTTGAGGTACGGTTTTGACGGGGTCAGAGGCGAAGAAGGCTGAGGGAAGGTGCGCGGGCGAGGGCGAGCGGGACAGAGGAGAGGCGGGCCATCTCCGCCTCTGCTTTCGTTTCCACCGCCCTCTTCGGAGAGAAAGAAAAAAAAGAATGAGAGAAAAGAAAAAAGAGGTGAGAAAAAAAAATAAGGGTATTTTAGTCAGTTTTTTAAAAATCCGGTTCGAATCTGCAAAATCTAAAAATGCGGCCTACTTTTGCAAAAAAACTGAAAACTAATAGGCTTTTTATGCAAATTGTCCAGAGTTTTTTTAAAACATTATTTTTATAGTTATAATATTTTTTAAAATTTTATTAATAAAAAATTTTTAAAAAAAGCCCACATCATCATTACCACTTATTTTTTTTTTTATTTTTTCTGACTCATCTCTTCTTCTTCCTCCCCCGTGAGATGTCGTAGATAATTGAGAATGTTAATTTGTTTCAGTTCCCATAATTGGAAAGTTACGGATAGAAATAGAAATCCATTATCTTACAATGAAAACAACATAGGAAACTCCAAAAAATTTTTGGATGAGGACAAGTATCTTAATACGGATACAAATAAATTCATTAAATACAAATTTGTTCTTTGGCCTAATTACCGATTAGAAGTTGGCGTGCTTCTTCTGTTTGAATCGGAGTTTGAAACCAAACTTCTTCTAATTGGTCAATAAGAATACAATTCAATGGAATTCTTTTTTTTGTTTTTCTTTAGATTAGTTTACCTATGTTGAAAGGTTAAAAATGGTAGAAGATTAAAAAAAACAAAGAGTGAAAGAAAAAAAAAGGAGAGGAAGATGACATGACACTGCCCTCTTTACTATTGTAAAGAGCCGGGGAGGTGGCGGAGGAGGGTCGGAAAGAGAAAAAAAGAGGGTCGAGGTACGATTTGTTGGCTTAAATGGGCCAGCATCCTGTCCTGTGGCGGGAGACCATGTGGGCAGAGTCATGTTCGAATGGCGTGAGGCTGGGTTGGGCCGAGTCATGTTCGAAGTGGCGTGAGGCCAGGTGGGCCGAGTCACAATCGAGACCCGTGGGCGCTGTTTCTATGCGCTTTAAGTGAATTGGTTGCGTATTTCTAACAGCTCGAGCTTTTAGGATTAATGGTTAGTGCCAACGATCCGACAAGTGGTATCAGAGCCAGAGGTCACGGGTTCGATTCCTGCATGCTGCAAATATGTGCAGGTGCTGGAGGGGGGATTGTTGGCTTAAATGGGCGCCTCCGCCTCCGCCTCCCTTCCACCGCCCTCTTCGGAGAGAAAGAAAAAAGAGAACGAGAGAAAAAAAATAAAGATATTTTAGTCAGTTTTTTAAAAATTCGATCCGAATTTATAAAATTTATAAATGCGGCCTATCTTTACAAAAGTTTAAAACTAATAAATTTTTTATACAAATTGGCCTATCGTGTTTTTTAAAAAATATTTTTATAGTTATAATATTTTTTAAAACTTATTAATAAAAAAATTTTAAAAAAAACCCACATCATCATTACCACTTATTTATTATTATTTTTTCTGACTCATCTCTTCTTCGTCTTCCTCCCTCTCTCTCTCTCTCTCTCTCTCTCTCATCTCTGATAAAAGAGAGAGCGACACAAAAGCTCTCAACACACGTTCCCTCTTCGAATCCCCTCCCATCCCAACCCTCTCTTTCTCCCTCCACCGGAAACCCTAGCCCCCTCACTCCCCAAACCCTAATCGCGAGGGATTCGATCATCCGGATGCGCCCTTAACCCTCCCCGATCGAGGTTTTTTGGATCGATCGGGGGTTTGGGAGTCGGCTCGGGGAGCTCCGTCCGAGTCGGGAGATGGACGGCCGGNCTAAGTCTACAGAAGGGAGTAAAGATAGTAGTAAATGCAGGAATAAAATCTACCGCTATGAATCACTACACTATCATGCTCTACACTAACCAACTGTAGGAAATGTCAAATCTGACCCAATCCAATCGGGACTGTAAGCCTACCCGTCCCTGGGATTGTGAACACACCCGTCCCTGCCCAGTTGTGACTATCCAGCTATCTCTACACTATTAGTCCGTGGAGAGCAAGTCCAACCGGCATGAGCGACACCAACGCGAAAGCACAGCGCCCGACTCCGGAGTGGCACTCGTGGGAGCTACTCAACCGAGTATGCAGCGTATCTCTGTCGAGCTCAATCAGACTCTCAAAAACCAAAGTCCAGTGACTGACTCAAACTGGTCTAACAATCAACAGGTAACGTGCTCTCGGCACAATCCAACGCCAAAAAGCCGATACGGGTCCACCGTCAACCCGGACGGCACCTAACAGTCCGAAACAGTCTGAACGCTACTGTAAAAATACACTCGGCATTCTAGCACGAGCGTAACTGAAAGTTAAACTACCTGGAGTACCCGTCGCCTAGATACTGCGACGATACAAAATTGCAACGGCTCCTAGAGCTAAATCAGGTAGTGTAAACAAGTGACAGGTCCAAATCGTTGGTTTTTCTCCTAATTCAATTCTCAAGTCCAACATATATAATTAACACTTATTTAGTATGCTTAAATTCAGAGTACAGTCACGGCTAATAAATGAATTTAATCTAATCACATTATAGATCAAACAACAAGTATACATGCCGACTATATATTTACTCATGTACTTAGGAGTAATCCGATGAAAACCCACCTTAATCACAAATCCCCGACGGTGAAGAAGGTCACCGGAGTCCCTGTCAAGCTCGGCGCAGCTCCCCGAACCAGCAACAACACGCTCCACGGGTCTAAACATAGAAGCCCACAATAAACCTCGATTCTGCCCAACGCAACAACAGCAGAAAGAAATAGGGATACGAGCTAGCAAACCTTTACCAAATCTAGCAAATAAGGGTTTCGTGGATTCCTCTCGAAGTCCTGAATCCAACGAACCAAATCCCATCCAAATCCGATGCTCCTACGCCGAGTATGAGCCAAAACGCCGACAGTCGACGCTGGAAATCTGCAAATCAGCAATTAGCTCGAATTGAAGAAGTTTGAAAATAAAGAAGCAATTTGACGGCACACTCACATCGACAGCGATCCTAGTATCTGTGCGACGTCGAGGACGATGGTAACACACCCTCGCCCGGCCTCCTCGCGATGCTACGACGACAAACGTAGGCTCGAACGGCACCGCGGCGTGACGTTGACGATGGCCCAAGCTCAACCCGTCGTGGCCTCCACAAACATATAATTAACACTTGAGAGAGAAGCATAATTAAGCCACCTACTCACCCTCAGGTGGATAAATACGAGAGAGAGGTAGTGGTGTGGCTATCCACAACAAAAAGACATCCCTAGCCCTCACCAACTCCATTTACAGCTGGAGTACCAGTACCAGCCCGATGTCGCACCGGTACTCAATATTGAAACCTACACTTTGCAGATTTCAATATCAAACTCTACTCTTGCGTTGTACTGAGTTAGTTTGGCATCTATTTCGCTCCAAAACGACTCCGACTTGTCCTGACACTCTCCAAAGCTGTCGACAAGTCTCAAATACTGAACTCCAGGGATATTACATTATATTTAATATATATAATCTAAATTATTTTTAAAAATTATATATAAAATATTATATATTTTAAAATTTTTATAATGAGAAAGAATAATTAGGTTTAATTATAAAGAAAAAAAAAGGAAGATGAAAAAAAAAAAAAAAAAAGATCTTTATTTATTCTTTTCTCTATCCATATTCATACATATCGAATTCTTATCACGATTCATGAACTAATGACTAATTCTTTTTATTTTGTATTGATTGATATAAGGAGTATTTTATTGAAACATTAAGTTATTACCGAACAAAGATAAATTCTTATTGTAAAGGATGAGATCAATTCGGAAGCACTTTTTTTTTTCTTATTCTAGCAGACAGAATTCCATTGGTCTAATTTGGGACTTTCCGATGTATCTTTATTCTATCTACCCAACGATGGCGATAATACCGAACCCGTCCTTACATTTTTTTTGTGGCCATCGAGGAGCCGTATGAAGCTGAGGTCTCACGTACGGTTTTGAAATAGCGATGGGAACAGTGATGTTATTATCGACTATGATTATCTAACAGTTCAAGTACAGTTGATATAGTTGAAGCACAGTCAAAATATGGTTTTTGGGGGTGGAATCTGTGGCGTCAGCCTATAGGATTTATTGTTTTTCTAATTTCTTCTCTAGCCGAATGTGAGAGATTGCCCTTTGATTTACCAGAAGCGGAGGAGGAATTAGTAGCAGGTTATCAAACCGAGTATTCGGGTATCAAATACGGTTTATTTTATCTTGCTTCTTACCTAAATTTATTAGTTTCTTCATTATTTGTAACAGTTCTTTACTTAGGTGGGTGGAATTTATCTATTCCGTATATATCCATTCCTGAGCTTTTCGGAATAAATAAAATCGCTGGCATTTTTGGAATGACAATGGGTATCCTTATTACATTAATTAAAGCTTATTTGTTTCTCTTCATTTCTATCACAACAAGATGGACTTTACCTAGGATGAGAATGGACCAGTTATTAAATCTTGGATGGAAATTTCTTTTACCTATTTCTCTAGGTAATCTGTTATTAACAACTTCTTCCCAACTTGTTTCATTATAAATAACAGAATATGATAACACTATTTTAGATTCAAAATCTCTATCAAACAAGAGAAAGAAACGTCAATTTTTTCATGTATATCTACAATATGTTCCCTATGGTAATTGGGTTCATGAATTATGGTCAACAAACAATACGAGCTGCAAGGTACATTGGTCAAAGTTTCATAATTACCTTATCCCACACAAATCGTTTACCTGTAACTATTCAATATCCTTATGAAAAATCGATCACACCAGAGCGTTTCCGGGGTCGAATCCACTTTGAATTTGATAAATGTATTGCTTGTGAAGTATGTGTTCGTGTATGCCCGATAGATCTACCCGTTGTTGATTGGAGATTTGAAAGAGATATTAAAAAGAAACAATTACTTAATTATAGTATAGATTTTGGGGTTTGTATATTTTGTGGTAACTGTGTCGAGTATTGTCCAACAAATTGTTTATCAATGACTGAAGAATATGAACTTTCTACTTATGATCGTCACGAATTGAATTATAATCAAATTGCTTTGGGTCGATTACCAATCTCAATAATTGGAGATTACACAATTCAAACAGTTANTGAGTTCTGGCTACGGGAGGTTGCTTTCTTGGGCCATGTGATTTCAGCTGAGGGCGTAGCAGTGGACCCGAAGAAGATTGAGGCGATTCGAGATTGGCCTAGACCGACGACGGTTACTGAGGTTCCGGCTGCTGCACCGTCCGTGGATCAGGATCAAGGCAAGGGCGTCGCGAGTTAGAGCCCTACCCGACGAGCTGAGCTAGAGGTGCCCTACTGCAGGTAGATGTTTGTTTTGAGTTTATGTACATAGTTGACTTAACTCGCCAGTGCGAGTAGCTCTGTATTTTGGATCTGAACTATGTATATGAAACTCTGTTTTATTTAGCTTCTGTTTTCTCTAGCAGCTCTCTACTACTGTTCGTAGTACTGTTTGATTTACAGGTACAGCTATCGCTTCGTATACAGGGAAAATTTCTTTGTATACGGCGGATTTGTCGGCGTGCCCGGGGAACGTGTAACCCGGGGCGTGACANGAACTCCTATTTTGTAGCTGCCGCACAGCTCCTTATTTATGTGGGAGCCATAAATGTCTTGATCATATTTGCTGTAATGTTCATGAATGGTTCAGAATATTCCAATAATTCCTATTTTTGGACCATTGGAGATGGGGTCACTTCGATGGTTTGTACAACTATTCTTTTTTCACTAATTACTACTATCCCAGATACGTCATGGTACGGAATTATTTGGACTGCAAGATCAAACCAGATTATGGAACAGGACCTAATAAATAACGTTCAACAAATTGGGATTCATTTATCAACAGATTTTTATCTTCCGTTTGAACTCATTTCTATAATTCTTTTAGTTTCCTTGATAGGTGCAATTAGTATGGCTCGACAATAAGCAATAAAAATACTTAACTTAATAATGATTCTCAATTCTTAGAATTCTAACTAAATTCTAAATAAATAAATAGAAATTCTTAGTTAAATCTATCTACCGTCAATATCTTCTTTTGTTGTGTAATTGTTCTATTCTAATCAATTGAATCGGTTGAATTGTTGTTCATATTGAAATGAATCGAGATTGATAAGGAGTTAGTCAATGATGTTTGAGCATGTCCTTTTTTTGAGTGTTTATTTATTTTCTATCGGTATCTATGGATTGATCACAAGTCGAAACATGGTTAGAGCGATTATGTGTCTTGAGCTTATACTAAATTCGGTTAATATCAATCTTGTAACATTTTCTGATATATTTGATAGTCGCCAATTAAAAGGAGACATTTTCTCAATCTTTGTTATAGCCATTGCAGCTGCTGAAGCAGCTATTGGACTTGCTATTGTTTCGTCGATCCATCGTAACAGAAAATCAACTCGTATTAATCAATCGAATTTGTTAAATAATTAGTGATAATCATCATATATAATTTAAATAAAGACACATAAAAATATTTAATAGAATTTAAATACTATTTTTTATTGAATTTGAATGCAATTCAATAAAATGGAATTGCATTTTTATATTTATATTGAAATAATGATGACCAATTTGTTGGCCAATTAATTGGAATTCGCATGTGCAACTCGTATTATCATAATTGTTGAAACGAAAATCAAAGTCTCTTGACCTTTTCTCATAAACAGATTGATTTAAGAAATATATTGATTGTTTTTAATAAACCACTGCTTCGTCTGGTGTCTACAATATTACAATATATAATATATGATTCATTTACTACTAATTTGATTTGACCAGATCGAAAATTTTTTATGTTCAAAACTGGAATTTATAGATCCAATGTCACATTCAGTAAAAATTTATGATACATGTATAGGGTGTACTCAATGTGTACGAGCTTGCCCCACAGATGTATTGGAAATGATACCTTGGGACGGATGTAAAGCCAAGCAAATAGCTTCCGCGCCAAGAACCGAGGACTGTGTAGGTTGTAAGAGATGTGAATCCGCCTGCCCAACAGATTTTTTGAGTGTCCGTGTTTATTTAGGGCCTGAAACAACTCGCAGCATGGCTCTATCTTATTGATACGTTACAAAAAACTCCACTTGAATCATTTGTGATTCCTCTTTACCGACAAAAGCCCGTGCTCAACAAAATATATTATTTTGAGGACGGGCTTTTCTGGTCAAATCAAAACGTATCTTGTCTTTATCACGAGTTATTTTCCTTGGTTAACAATACTTGTTGTTTTACCGATATTCGCGGGTTCTTCAATTTTCTTATTCCCTCATAGAGGGAATAAGATGTTTAGGTGGTATACTTTATGTATATGCTTGTTAGAACTCCTTCTTACGACTTATGCATTCTGTTATCATTTCCAATTGGATGATCCATTAATGCAATTGAAGGAAGATTCTAAATGGATAGATGTTTTTGATTTCCACTGGAGACTAGGAATCGATGGACTTTCCATAGGACCCATTTTACTGACAGGATTTATCACTACTTTAGCAACTTTAGCAGCTTGGCCAGTTACTCGAAATTCGCGGTTGTTCTATTTCCTGATGCTAGCAATGTACAGCGGTCAAATAGGATTATTTTCTTCTCGAGACCTTTTACTTTTTTTCATCATGTGGGAGTTAGAATTAATTCCTGTTTACTTACTTTTATCCATGTGGGGGGGAAAGAAACGTCTCTACTCGGCTACAAAGTTTATTTTGTACACTGCAGGGGGTTCCATTTTTTTCTTAATAGGAGTTCTAGGTATGGGTTTATATGGTTCCAATGAACCAACATTAGATTTTGAAAGATTAATTAATCAATCATATCCTGTGTCGTTGGAAATAATATTCTATTTTGGCTGCAGTTCCCACTCTTAACAGGTTATACCAGGTATATCCCGTTAAGGGTGGGAACTGCTGTTTCCACCCCTAATAAATCTTGTTTGGGCACAAGATAGGGGATAAGGGGCTTATCCCCTATCTTGTACCTTATTCAAACATAGTGTAAAGATAAAGTTTTTATTTTGTTTTTAATGAGTAATCTTATATAGGATAAATGAGTAATCTTATGTAGGTTCGTCCTTCCTTACTTTTCAAGCTTGTACTCCCTAAGAGCTGTTATTTAACTTATAAATTATTATTAATTAAGTTGTTATTAGTTAATAAATATGTGAATATTGACTTATTTATAATTATCTAAAAGATTTAACAATCTTCTTATTAAATTATTAACTATTTTATGAACTAATGAGTAATTAACTTTTTTGTTTATCTCATTAGTTAATTAGCAAGTGAAGTAAATAACTAGTAAATGTGCCCGTCCATTAACTTGTCATTAATAAATGTTCATAGTTAACTAATTCGTAAATAACTCACTAATTTACTAACTGACACATTAACTTATTGCCCATAGTTAATACATTAATTGGTAAACTTCAATTTGACTTTCTGAGATTTAGCTTATTTTCTCTTCGCACTTTGTGATTTAAGAAGCTACATTCCATTGCCCTGTATTTTTATTGAATAAACTTTTTTTATCAAATAGGATAGTAAATTAAAAATTTTTGACGGAGCAACGCTGCTTGTGCATAAATCCTAAATTCCATCAATATATCCAAGTGTGCTGTAAATACTTGCTTGTCTAATCAACTTTTTTTATTTATAATATTAAAAAAAATCCTAAAAGAGTATGTGATGGAATGGACGTGTAAGATTTGATAAACCGCAATAATGGGTAAACTTTTCCCAGCAATTATTGTTGTCAAAAGTGAACATTGTTATTCTTGGAACATTTCTTGTATCCTTTCCTAAACTTGTGCTGGTGGACTAGTAGGTACAGATAATAAGTGCTCACGCAAACAACAGGCATTTATGGGCTAGCTTTACAAGAAGCAATTTTTATTAAAACAATTTTAGTTTGCAAAATTATGTTTAGTCGAAAGTTTTAGAGTATTTGGTTGAATTCTGAAGTGATTTCCTAAACTTATTTGGCAAATTTTATAAAATAATTATTAAAACAATTTCAAAATTTAAAATTATTTTTAAATTTTGAAATTCACATTTTGAAAGTAAAATTTCAAAGTAAAAAAAATATGAAGTTTTAAATAAAATATAAAATAATGAAGTTAAAATTTCTAATTTCAAATTTAAAATTTAAAAAATCAAAATTTAAATTTTAGTTTTATCTTCAATTTAAAATCTAACATTTTAAATTTCAAATTTAAATTTTCAATTAAAAATTTAAAATTTAAGATTTTAAACTTTAGATGTAAATTTTAAAATATAAAAGTTAAAATTAAAAATTTAAGTTAAAAAATTTTCAATTTTATTTTAATTTTGAATTTAAAATTTTTAATTTTAAAATTTTAATTAGAAAATGTTATTAAATTAAATTCTAAAATTATAAATTAAAGTTTTAAATTTTGAATTCAAAATTTAAATTGAAAAAATTCAAACCCAAAAGTAGAAAGAGGATTTGAGAAGGCATGATTTAGCGCAACCTAATGTGAAGACATTACATAAAACTATAAAATCTGATTCTTAAAAATAAATTAAAATATGCAAAATAATTATCAATACTCTAGCTGACAGAAAAATTGTTTTTGGCCTCAAATTATTTTTTTTTAAAAGCTGGCTAAACACACTCATTGTAGGATGTTGTACAATATTCAAAAAGATTCAATGAAATAATAGAAGACTCCCTAGTTAAATATAATACATCACTGATAGGATTTAGGGTGGCCAAAATAAGAATTTTTTTGCATGAATTGAAGAAGTAGCTCATGACTAAAAGCCCTCCTCATTGGACAAGTACACAAGATACTAATATTGAATGAACAATAATGTTTCCAGAAGGTTCGATTTGTAGTATGAGATTTGTTACATTTTGGTGTCCCATATTGGCTGGTTTTTAAACTTTAATCCGATCAACATACCAATGTGGATTAAAGAATTATCCCTAATCAGTTAGGATAATTAAAGATATATTTTCTTATTAGTTGAAACAATATCTATGGATATCTATTATGGATATCATAGTAATCTCCTGTGTGAGATTCAAGGTATTAAAGGGTTCTAATGTATTCTATAAATACGTCCCGTTTTCTCTTATCATACGATTAATTCGATTATGAGAATTCAACGATCATCTTCTTTTCTCTCGCTCTTGTCTTTCTCTTTGGAATTCTACCTACGTCCCAGAGGTTTTTTAGGTGTGGACATAGAATGAGAACTTTGGTAGCCCTGCTTCGTTGACTTGCGTCGCAGTCCGATTGGCACCATCACGTGTAC
>NW_017891016.1:20023-27551 GCF_001540865.1 Ananas comosus
TCGGTATATTACATTCTCCACCCCTTAAAATAATTTCGTCCGCGAAATTACGCATACCTTAACTTGTCGATTCAAATAGGTGCGGATACTCTCTCCGCATGGTCTCCTCGAGCTCCCAAGCGGCTTCTCGCACCGCATGGTTGCTCCACTGAACCTTCACATATGGAATTCTGCGACTCTGCAGCTTTCTCTCTTCTCGATCGAGGATGCACACCGGGTACTCCTCATATGACATATCCTCACGTAACTCTACGGGCTCATACTCCAATACATATGTCGAGTTGCGAATATACTTTCGAAGATTCGACACATGAAACACATTGTGAACTCCCGCGAGTCTCGGTGGTAGTGCGAGCTTGTACGCCACCGCACCCACACGCTCCAATATCTCGAATGGTCCGACATAACGGAGACTTAGCTTCCCACGGACCCCAAAACGTTTAACTCCTCGCATCGGCGATACTCTCAAGAACACGCGGTCTCCAACCGCGAACTCTAAGTCTTTCCTTCGCTTGTCGGCATAACTCTTTTGCCGAGATTGCGCCGTCGCCAACCGTTGACGGGCAAGGCGAACTTTCCCCTCCGCCTCCCGCACTACATCCGGGCCAAGAGCTGTTCTCTCGCCCACGTAGCTCCAATGAATAGGAGAACGACACTTTCGACCATACAGTGCCTCAAATGGCGCCATCGCTATGCTCTTTTGATAACTGTTATTATAGGCGAACTCCGCCATCGGCAAGAAATCATGCCATCCTCCTTTATAATCTAGCACACACGCTCGAAGCAAGTCCTCGAGGATCTGTATTGTCCGCTCCGACTGTTCATCACTCTAAGGATGAAACGCTGTGCTAAAGTCGAGCCGTGTGCCTAGCGCGTCTTGTAAGCTCTTCCAAAAATGGGATGTGAACCTGGGGTCTCGATCCGATACGATTGATACCGGAACCCCATGAAGTCTCACAATCTCGTCAAGATACACTTAGCTAACTTGTCTCCCGATCATGTAGTATGTATCGGCAAGAAGTGTGCCGACTTTGTCAATCGATCCACTATCACCCATATCGTATCTTGTCCGCCTTGTGATCGAGGCAAACCGGTAATGAAGTCCATCGCTACATCTTCCCATTTCCACACGGGTATAGATAGACTTTGTAGCTTTCCCGCCGGAAACTGGCGCTCTGCTTTTACCTGTTGGCACGTTAAACATTGCGCCACGAACTCCCCAATATCTCTCTTCATACCAGGCCACCAATAATGCTCTTTCAGATCCATGTACATTTTAGTGCCGCCGGGGTGTATGCTATAAGGGGATTGATGCGCTTCTTGCATGATCGCCCTTCGTAACTCATCATCTTTAGGCACACATCATCGATTTCGAAATCGAAGTGCGCCATCATTCCAATGCCAAAATCTTCGGCACTACCATTCTCAACTTCACTTCGCACCTTTTGAAGATAAGGATCCGAAGCTTGAAGATCCTTGATTCTTTCCAATAGAGTCGGTTGCACAACTAATGCGATAAGTGTAGCCGGCACTCCCGGCGCTACCACTTTTAACCCAAACCTTTGCATCTCCTTTTGCAATAGCGGTTGAGGCGTAATTGCCATCGCTAAGTTCTCCGCCGGTTTTCTACTTAGAGCATCGGCCACGACATTGGCTTTCCCGGGGTGGTATAGTATGGTGACATCATAGTCCTTCAACAACTCCAACCACCGCCGCTGCCGCATGTTCAATTCCTTCTGGGTGAACAAGTACTTAAGACTCTTGTGATCGGTGTATACCTCACAATGTTCGCCATATAAGTAATGCCTCCAAAGCTTTAGCGCGAAGATCACCGCAGTTAACTCAAGGTCGTGAATCGGGTAGTTCTTCTCATAGCTCTTCAATTAGCGCGATGCATATACAATGACTCGTCCATTTTGCATTAACACACACCCGAGACTAACATAAGAGGCATCACTATACACTACAAAAGTCTCCCCCGGAGTCGGCAAGGCAAGCACCGGGGTCAACGTCAACTTGTTCTTTAACTCCTCGAAGCTTCGATCGCAATCATCGCTCCACACGTACCTTACTCCTTTATGCGTGAGGCGCGTTAGTGGAGTGGTTATTTTGGCGAACCCCTTCATGAACCGCCTGTTAGTTGTATGCCCTAGAAGCCTATCAGGCTGACGCATTTTATTTTCTATGGGACATATATTTGTACTTAATCTTTATTATTTATATAATTGGGTCTTTTATTCCATTCATGTTAAATGTGTCCATAAATCGTCCTTTGAATTAATAAGATGATAATATGTATTCTCAAGAGTTGAGAATTTGAGATACATATTATTGGTGATTAATTCATAAATGCTCTCAATCGGAGGATCATCATGGGGACGATGATTGATCCGGTAAGATTGATGTGTGTGCCGCTTCCCTTTTGGGATGACGAATCTCGAGTCATCAGTGTGGGGACACTGGAGCGAACATGCAGGTGGTTGTTGGAGAACAACGGTACTGAGCGTGACGAACTACGAACAGTTAAATGGATGTCTACTCATTTGTCAGTAACTGGTTCGATGTTGCAGTGGTACAACTGATCCTTAGACCTGCGACACCACAGTCATTCAATATGAGGCTACTGTAGTTTGACTATGCAACAAACTCTGATCCTAGCCATGGGTCTTAGTAGTATATGTTGGCTGCAGTCGGTTCATATCAGGAATGGGTGTGTGTTTATAGGGGATCTATCGCTCTCGGTAGAGAGATAATTAGTTCTATGCTATTTGTACGGCAAAGCTCAGAAATCCTCGGCCGGGGTAATATGGTGTATGGAAAGATGTTTTCAAGAGTAACCATAAGAGCTTCTGTCTGATCAAATTTATCATATGACGGGTGATGGGGTTTGACGAATATTCCATGACCTCCACTCAGTTGGAACTATGCGATAGAAGGATTGTATTGTACGATAATTGCACCTAGAGGTTCAGTCCGATATTCATTTCTGACTGGATTGCCACTACATGCTGCTAGGCGTCACTGGTGGATTGTGGGAACCAATAGAAATAATTATTAACAATTAATTATTCTATTAGGGTAGAGTCAAAAGAGTTTGAGCCATCGAAAGGAGTTTCGATGATGATGTAGGTGGAGATCGCATCATATCTCACTACCAGACAGAATTGAACCTATTAGGTCACACACATAAGAAATCGCGCATGATCGATATTTAGGAAATGATAAAAGAAGTTTATCAGATGGATTAATTACAATTATAATATAGTTAAATACTAAAGTTTACTAATTTATTAGTAAAAGGACTAATTTGCAATTGTTGTAAATTAGAGGTATTTATGTGTAAAAGTTGTATGGTGTATTTACTAATCGTTAGTAAATAATATGAGGACTTATGTGTAAATGTTACACACGAATCGAATTAGAATTAGGATTCGGAATTCGGTTAATATCATAACAAACTTGCGGGTTGATGGATAATCAAATCGGAATAGGATTTCGATTAGGATTACGTTAGGATTTTCTCATTATAAATATATGTCATATGACATATTAAAATTAATGGAAAATTAAGTAAAAAGGAAAAAAGAAAACCCTAGCCGTCAATCCTTTTTCTTTCTTAAGTCCTCCACAATAAATCCATCGATTTCGATCTTCAAAAGTTGCTAGCACATCTAGAAGATTGATTCATCTTCCTCAAGTCGACGCAAGAGATTAATTCGTGATCGGATCACGGATTGAAGCGGTCGTCTAATTCGATCAAGGGCGTGATTTTGTGTGGACGCGAGTAGAGGCCGGGTGCGTGCGCGGCTAACCGAGGACGAACAAATTTTACCAACGATTGTCGACTTCGCGGTGATCTCGACCCGCGCGAGGTAAAATAAAATAATATAGATCCTATTTGATTAGATCAATTAGATCTATTATTAATGATCTAAAACGAAACACGAGGTGATCTTTGGTTTTCAAGAAAATTTTTAATTGTGTTATTTTCTTCCGCTGCGTACACATGATTTTCTTACAGTGGTATCAGAGCTACCCTCGTCGTTTGTTTTAGATCTAATCTCTTTTTCGATGTTAATTGGGTTTTTTTTTTTTTTTTCGAAACGATCAAAATCAAGATAATGAGGATTATTTTTCAACAATTTTGATTGTTTCGGAACATTAATTAAAAGCGACGCATGATGTATTATTCACGCGGCTATGGCACTCGGCATGCGGCCGAGATGCATGCGACGTGCAAGAAGCGCTTGCATCAATTCGTCATGTTGATGACATACATGCACACATTAAGCTTTAATGCCTTACACGTGGTCTCCTTAATTATGATGGCCATGAAATATGTCCATAGTAGCACTAATTAATTAGATCATGGCATGGGCTTTTTGATTGCATGTGGTACGCGGCGACGTGCATGGACAATCTGCACATGGTGGCTATGTCCGTGCGCATGCCATGCGGGCAAGCAGCTTGCGTGCAGTCTTTGCGTGCGACGCGGCTATGATGCGACTATGTCATGCGGTTGCATTGTGAATCACAATTAAATTAGTTTTAAATTTTAAAATTTAATACATGAGATGTATTAGATCTTTTTAATAATTTTACGAAAATTGCGATTCTTGAAACAAATAAAGATTTGCTTTTAAAATTAATCCGAAACCCAATTAATTAGAATTCGAATTAGAGAATTTATTATTATATGCATGTGATGTATATGAGGTGATGATCATGGATACCGACCTTGTGATGTGAATGTATCATGTGATGATGTGAATTGTTGTAATTTATTAAGGATCCAATATTAGATTATATTTTTTTTGGTACCTGCGCGTGCCAATTAAATTATGTAATTTGGAGACCTGCGTGTCTCATTAATTTTATGGGTTGTAAAGTTATTGTTGTAAAATTAATAAGGGAAAAGGGTAGTTTAGGTTCCAGAGGGATTCGTGAATTCTAAAAGTTGATCGATGCAGATCAATTTGGACCAGATGCTCGATCAGGGAGAAACAAGAGTTATCAACTCCAAATCCGAATCGAGATGAAAATAATAAAAAGTTTTCTTCGTTGTTAATACCTCTTAATGATCCGATTCCGGCCTATTAGTGCTCAGGCCCGAATCGAACAAATAAAATCCATTGATCATCACTCCTTCGGAATCCTGGGTATCGCGGCGTACGTGTAGTTTTTATTATGCGAGTAGGAGTGCATGTATTTGATGGTTTGCATGAGATGTAAATTAATAATAAATTTAAACGATAGACCAAACTAAAATGAGAGGAATAGTGTGAGAGTGTAAGTGATGAACGCCATGAGCCGCGGCCGGAAGGCGTGTGAGTGTGGCGTCTCTTTAGTGTTGATTGATCACCCAGATACGGGGTGCGAGTGTGCATTATGGGAGCCGCAAACCATTCTATTGGCATGAGATCTGTGCGTAAGAAAAGGTTGATCCAAGAATCTTCAGAATGAGGATTCATATGCACATTCTTATTTTGCACGAATGAACTGGGATTATAACTAACCACGAAGATAAAAGCCCAAGAATCTTTCAGATGAGCCTATATCTATGGAGCCAAGGATTAAAAGATTTGCAATTTGCTTGATAAGCATTGAACAAATTTTCACTTATTGTTGCTCATTGCCAAAATCGTCAGATGAGTAGTGGTAAACAGATGGACCCGCAAAATACCCACTAAAAACTTTTAACTAAATTTCTCGTCTTTCTCCCAGCTCGGGGATGAATGTAGATGCGCCCAAAAATTATGGGAGCACCATTCTAGATTTAAGAGACCCTAAACAATATTATTCATGATTAAATACAGGGCAACTAATTAAACTTAACCTTACTATCCCAAAATGCTGCATCTGAGACCCACTTGCCCAAAATACTGAATATTCAATTGCATTAACTGACGAATTTCACCGATTGGCCTGAGTAAATTGAGAATTTTCCAATTTTGAGAAACTATGCCTATGTTTTTGACACGGAGCTCCATCGTGCCCGAAAATTCGTACGGCTCAATAAACAGCTACAAGAAATAAATGGACTGAATTGACATCATGAATAAATGGTTACATGCTTGCGTCTATGAGCAATGAGTTTCAAACGCTAGCATGAAGCACATGATATGCTACTGATATTTCTACTTCAATCAAAGATGATATATAATAAGTTCGAACAGCTCGCCTATGAAGTTTAAAGCGACTCGTGCAGCGCTAAATGTCTAGATTCATGATCATTCGAAACTACTAACTTATCTTTGTCTACTTTTTCCACATGCTCATTTGACTCTGATCACCTGATTTATGTATATTCAATGCAAAGGCTAAACAACCAGTAGAAGACTTAAGGATGGAGCTTACCCTAACGCGTTATGAAACGGCAAATTGCATCTTTAGACAGTCGCCGTGGGACTTATCCTTATGTCATATCGACAGGAATAGTGTGTGAGAGGACGTTAGAATTGTCTTTTATGTTACCTATGCGACTAAAAACCTTATTTCTATTATCCCAACGTTTGATAACTAATGTTATAAGTTTATTTTTGAATCAAACGTTTGTTCAATTTATTTGAGAAATAATTTGATCGGTTATGGTTCTTTAATTGACAATCTCTATCACTTACATATGGATGTTAGTGTTAATACAATTGATAATGGCATGAATGAGAATATCATTGGTTTCAAAAGACCAAGAGATGAGGTAAATAAAACGTATTTGTGGCATCTTAGACTTGGTCACATTGGAGAGGATAGGATTAACAAGTTGGCTAAGAATGGTGTTTTAGGGTCCTTACCCTCTGAACCATACCCAGCTTGTGAATCATGTCTTCAAGGAAAAATGACTAAGTCTCCTTTTGTTGGACAAGGAGAGAGAGCTACTGAAGTACTCGCCCTAATACATACTGATGTATGTGGACCATTCGATGTGTCTGCTTGGGGTGGCTATCTCTACTTCATTACCTTTACTGATGATTATTCACGGTATGGGTACGTGTACTTAATTAAACACAAGTCTGAAGCCTTTGAAAAGTTTAAAGAGTTTAGACAAGAAGTAGAAAAGCAAATGGGAAAACCAATTAAGGCTCTTCGATCAGATCGAGGAGGGGAATACCTTAGTACGGATTTCCTAACCTATCTCAAGGATAATGGTATTGTCTCTCAATGAACTCCTCCTGGAACATCAGAATTGAATGGGGTGTTTGAACGGAGAAATCGAACTTTATTAGATATGGTTCGATCCATGATAAGTTTTACAGATTTACCTATATCGTTTTGGGGTTACGCACTTCTTACGGCTATTTATATTCTAAACAGTGCCTTCCAAATCGGTTCCGACCACACCGTATGAGATGTGGCATGGTAGGAAGCCAAGTTTTACTCATATTAAAACTTGGGGGTGTCCAGCTTATATTAAGAAATTAAAGACGGACAAGTTGGAAAGCAGATCAGTCAAGGGTAGATTCATTGGGTATCCCAAAGAATCACTTGGATACTATTTTTATCTCCTAGAAGGCCATAATGTGATTGTGAG
>NW_017891017.1:0-1201 GCF_001540865.1 Ananas comosus
TGTGTGTGTGTGTGTGTGTGTGTTTGTGTGTGTGTATAAAGAAAGAGAGAGAGAGAGAAAGAGAGAGAGTTGAGCTAGAATACTATCGATAGCAAACGGGCTCGGTTGCCACCCATTTGTTTTCGATGATAGAGCCTTCAAATCGACGATCGGCACCGTTGAACATGATCTATATCATTTGAAATGTTTAGAAATCAAATTTCAAATCTTTTCGATATCATTTGCCTAATGATCAAAGGGTTTCAAAATTTATAATTTTAATGGTCGATATGAGGCGTTTTCTTGTTTAACGGCATGAAGATATCCAAATCAATTGAATTTTTGTTAGAAAATTCTTTAAACTATTAAAAACAAGATCTATACTCTTGATCTTGATTATAAGAATCCTATCATCATTTTTTAAAGAATATTTATTTTCAGCCGTTCATTTTTGTGTCCACTCGATGGATAAGAGAACACTATCGAAAATGTATGAAATTTGATTTCTAAACACTTCAAGTGGTATAGATCACGTTCAACGGTACCGATCGTCGATTTGGAGGCTCTATAATAGAAAACAAAAGGGTGGCAACGGAGCCCGTTTGTTATTGATAGTATTCTAGCTCAACTCTCTCTATATATATATATATAGAGCTAGGCTGGTATACTATCGGTAGCACGGAGGCCTCCGTGCTACCAAGTTGTTTTCAATGATGTAGCTTTCAAATCGACGATCGGCTCCATATATATATATGTATACATATATATATATATATATATGTATACATATATATATATGGAGCCGATCGTCGATTTGAAAGCTACATCATTGAAAACAACTTGGTAGCACGGAGGCCTCCGTGCTACCGATAGTATACCAGCCTAGCTCTATATATATATATATAGAGAGAGTTGAGCTAGAATACTATCAATAACAAACGGGCTCCGTTGCCACCCTTTTGTTTTCTATTATAGAGCCTCCAAATCGACGATCGGTACCGTTGAACGTGATCTATACCACTTGAAGTGTTTAGAAATCAAATTTCATACATTTTCGATAGTGTTCTCTTATCCATCGAGTGGACACAAAAATGAATTGCTGAAAATAAATATTCTTTAAAAAATGATGATAGGATTCTTATAATCAAGATCAAGAGTATAGATCTTGTTTTTAATAGTTTAAAGAATTTTCTAACAAAAATTCAATTGATTTGGATATCTT
>NW_017891017.1:4227-19967 GCF_001540865.1 Ananas comosus
TGCAAACAACCAAAACTGGAAACTGAAGTATAAAACCAATGCTTGCAAGTTTACTCACTATATAAAAAAAATGAATACTGCCAAATTTCATACCTGAATTGTATTATTTTACACGATTTACTCAGTGAGGAAAGCTTGTTAAGCTACACATGTAGCTATTATACTCGGCTCAAATTTCTAAAGATGCAATTTTCAAACGAATAATCCAACTGAAACTCAAATTTGTTCTAAAGTGAATGCGATATGCAATCATTCATGCAACAATTTCAGTTAGATCTAAATCATGCAACTTTACACTAACATGTGCTAAGGCACTAAGCTTTACATGTACAATTGCATTAGAACACCACAGCTTGCACAAAGAGTAGAAAATTTGGTGGCTACCCAGAAACCTAAAGAGAACAAAGAAGAGTTTAATCAATCAAAGTTGCAGCTGGAATATCAATTGAGTACAAAGGCCATCCAAAGTGCCCTCATAACCAGTCAAGAAGGCTCGAGCCCCTCTCAATTATCACAACGATTTGACATTCAAGGAGAAGGCCATCATAAATATTATCGTAGACCACACAGGACAACAATGAAGAGAAAATATGTATAAAAGGCAACAAAAACCCCACAGCCAGCAGGAAGACATAGGAAACTAAATCAGCACGTGGAAACCATACCAAATAGACTAAATGAATCGAGATGAAAATAAATTCTTCACAAAAATAGAGTAGAAGCGAAAACAAAACCTGATAGTGAAAATAAATATACTTTGCTAAGTCTTCCCTATCCATCGAACATTATTAGATCACCGCAGAAGACTTTTTTTTTGCGTATTAGATCACCGTCGAAGTCTTTCTTTTTGCATAGCAGGGAGCAACCGGTTGCCTACAAAGTAGGCCATCCAAAGTGTCCTCATCACCAGTTAAGAAGCGTTGGGTCGATCGCAACCATCAAAACCATCTGACATTCAAGGGAAAAATGTCAATATAATGTGTATTCAATTCCCTAAAGTTTAAGTTTTTTGAAAAATGTCAATATAATGAAATGAAATGAAGCCTTAATAATTAGCACATTTTTTTTCCCACAGCATTATATTTATTCGGCTCTTCTCATAGAACATTACTTAATCCACCCAGAACAGCATATGATGAGTTCATGGTAAGAGATTATATATATAGGCTAGGTATCTAATTAAGCAATAGAACATTTCAGATATAAAGGAAAAATATAAGCTTATCCACTTGTTCAAAGAAAAAAATTCCCACACTTTCCTTAACTTATCATCATCGCCTCAAAGAAGAGCCAACAAATAGAAAGAAACACCAAGGAATGAAGGAAACCAAGAATGAAGAAAACCAAGTAATATTAGTAAAATAACGATGTATCGAAGCAGTAGAGGCCATCCAAAGTTACTCCATTTAATGCCAAACAAAAATAGGAATAGAAAACTTCAGTACAACCAAACACTTGTAAAGCTGGTTGTCCACAAATTATCAAACCATCAAACAGAAATAAAATGCCCAAGGGTCATATTTGGCCACCAATTAAATATCAAGTGATCCAATTCCACAACCCATACCTCATGAAAATAAAGAATGCAAAAAAGAGAGCTGCCGGCAAATACTAAATCAGTAGGAAGGCACCACATGTACACACTTAAAATTATAGAGTAGTAGAATAGCAAGTCGACAATGATGGTTATTTGTGGAGTCATCCATTATGCATGATTTAAGAGATGCATGCTACGATTGATCTAATGACTAAGAAGGTTATAACACATGAACACTTTCATACTTATAAAAACATTCTAGTTGGATTGTCTCTCTCTCAAGCCTCTTATGCAATCAGTCTAGCCAACATCCTGTAATCATTAATCCTAATTGAACAACTATTACACATTCATATTGATTGAGGATTCAGATACAAGAAGGAATCCAAGTTACCTGTGGATGATCTCCACCACGATCCACCACTTCTTTTTACCTTAAATAAAAATAGGAATGGCAAATTTGAGTACAACTAAACATGAGGACATTCTTGTACCAGTCACCATCCCAAAAATCTAACAACATAAGCAGTTAGTATTGAAGTTTCAAATTAATTAATAGAGAAAAGACATCTTATGCATTGGATATATACAATTCTCGCAATTTAAAACTAAGGCATCAACTTATATTCCAAACAAACGGAGCACACAGTAACGGTTAAGGGTGGGCACTTTTCTTCTATGCTAAAAAAAATCCTAGCAAGAATTCGATTCCAATGTCGATGGCTAAAACAAAGAAAATTATTTAAAAAGTCAATAAGCAAGAAACAAACCAAACAGCAGTATAAATTCTGTTATAATGAGCCAAGGAAAAAGAGGGGGGGGGGATCCATCGACAATCCAATGTCGATGGATCCAAAGGTACTACATTTAATCTCAAACAAAGATAGGAATAATAAACTTCAGCACAACTAAACATTTATAAAGCTGGTTGCCCACAAATTATTCGACTATCAACCAGAAATAAAATAAGCAAGTCTTGAAAGGTTGCTGAAATAAGAAAGGGAAAAGAAATCGAATGCAGTTAAAAGCAAGTCGAGAACACGGAGATTTGACAAATCAAAGCCAAAAATGCAGTTTGGGAAAACCCCAATAGTTTAAAGAAACATGAAACCAATGTTTACAAAGAAAAGAAGAGTGAAAAGGAGCAGCAAACATGAGTAGGTATGAAAATAAATAAATAAATTTTGCTCAGACACACCCTTAGCCTATTAGATTGGCAGCGAAGCCTTCGTGATTAGTAGTGCCGACCGAGCTAGAAACCATGCACACGCCGAAACCATTCTTAGCACAAATGAGAACAACTAGTTGCTTAATAAGTAAGCCATCCAAAGTGCTCTCATTACCAATCAAGAAAGCGCAGCCCTCTCTCAATTATCGCAACCATCTGACATTGGGAAGGTCATCATCGAACGGGAGGAAAATGGGGAAGACAGTCTCGGGGAATAGAAGGTCCAAATTCTTATGACATTCAGGTGCAAGAAAAGTAACTCACAACGGACAAAACATTACTGTAAACCACACAGGACAGAACTACAGAGAGCAAGAAAGAATCCCCAGCCATCGGGTAGACATAGTAAACATCCAGAAACGAAAAACGGGGCTTGCGGATTCCAAGGCACATCTAATTTTTTTTTTTTTAACCATGCTGATGGAAAGGGGAAAGGAGGAGCCTGCGGATTCTAGGGCACTTTTTTTCTCTCTTTTTTGTTAAAATCATGCTGAAGGAAAGGGGAAAGAAAAGAGTTTTCCCTAGAGTTTCTACTTTATACCTCTGTAATGTAAACGGCCTGCAAGAGAAGGAAAAATTCTGTAATGTTTTATCGTTAGTATCTTAAAATATAAGCAGCGATTGAAAAGAAGTTTGATATCATATTCAGTAAAAGAAGATTCAAATAATAATAGAAGATCTACAAACTCTCACCTCAATTTTTCAAGACAAAGCACAAGAAACCTTCCATTCAAGAGCCTTCCAATAGGTGGCCCAAGTCCATACAGACCAGCATTTGTGTCAATCATGCCCTCATTGTCATGCTTTTCAAGAGCCTTAACACCTTCATATGTCTTGCACACAATAGCCAGCATAGTTTTCAAGCCTAAATATTCTGAGAGTAGCCTGGTTAACAGTCAAGAAAACCATTTGTAGTGTAGAGATGAAAATAGATAAGATGTGGATCAGGTATCGGCGACACCATATTCATATACTTATATCTTCTCAGAATACGAACGCATAAAAGGATCGATGTTGAAAATCATATTTTCAGTAGGAACACAAAGCAGATTATATATATCAATATATACACACTTATGCAAAGGGATAACATTTACCACCATTCCAGTGCTGCACCCCACCTCTCCGATGCCCGCGAAGTGCCATGCGATCGCCTCGGCATTTCGTCGAACAGGGCACTACTTTATACCTCTATTTACATGATCAGACATATCAATGTAAAGGAATAACATTTACCACCACCCCCAGCACCGCGGCCCACCTCTCCGATGCCCGCGAAGCGCCTTGTGATCGCCTCGGCATTTCGTCGAACAGGACGCGAGCGCTAGGGAGAGGGCGTGGGAGCCTGCGAGCCCTGTGGGGCGATAGGAGAAGGAGGCGGGGAGAGGGGCACGGGAGGCATACTGCGATAATTGTCCGCGCCTTGCGTGCTTTGCGGATCCAGAGAGGACAGGAATCGAGGGTAAGAGAGAGAGAGAGAGAGAGAGAGAGAGAGAGAGAGAAAGTCAGGGAAGAGGAGAGGGAGAGAGGGGGAGGTCAGGGTAGGGCCCGACAAACACCCGACAGGGAGGGAGGGGGGCCCGGATCGGAGAGAGGAGGGCAGCGGATCTGGGCCTACCTAGAGGAGAGAGGCGGGGCGGGAGGCACATGATCCCGCTCGGCGCAAGCGAAGGCATCGGGCAGAACTGAGAAAGGGGGTTGCTGCGAAGTCAACACGTGGCCACAGTAAATTGCATGAGGGAACCGACGGGCAGCGGCAGCATAGAGGAAGGGGGCGAAGGCCAGACAGGGCAAGCATTGTAGAGCAAAGCGCCACATGTGGCACCGGCGAGGAGAAGGACGACGATGGGCATGGCTAAGCAAAGGTAGGCGAGTACGACGCACGTGCGGAGGCGTACCGTGACGGCCACCGCAGAGAGAGGAGTTGGGACACGGTGCACACCGAGGAAGCTAGGGCTCCTGCCACACCGTGCGCCCGTGCGTACGGGTAGGGGGACAACGCCCCGCATCCCGCGGCATCTCCGGGGCCCGCGTTCGTGAAAGAGGAATCGCGAGATAAGGGATGGGAAGAGAGCGATTCGGGAGACAGGGTCCGGGAGACGCGGGTAGGGCGACACGCGCCCCTCCCGAGCACCCACGCAATGCGGGGCGAGCGCGAAAGCGGACAGTAGAGGGGGGGCGCTGAGAAAGCGCCACGTAGGCCACAATAGAACTGGGCTTTTAATATATGTATTGATGTATTGATTAAGCTTTCGGCCTTTGGATGAAGCGATGTACTAGTGGACGTTGAATAGTATAATCTAACGGGTGAAAATGGTCAGAGGAATAGATCTAACGACAAAAAACTTGGTAGCATCATGTGCTTGGTGCTATTAATAGTATTATAGCCGGACTCTCTCTATATATATAACTCTGATATCTTTCACTATTTCCCCTTCCTACGCCTCTCTTTCTTCCTCTCTCCATCGCCCTGCAGCATTTTCTTTTCTTCACTGTGTCACTCTTTCGCCACTTCGCCTTTCTATGCCTCTCTCTCTTTCTCTTTCTGTCTTTTTGTTGTAGTTTTTGGCTCATTATCTCTCTCTTCGGCTTTCCCCCGACTTTCGGGAGGCATACCATATGTACCCAAACCCGAACCCTTTGCCCTACATCTCTTTCCCATTCTTCTCTATTAAGCCACAATGCTCGCCTCAGTTGTTTGAACACTTGACATTTTTGTATGATCACCTAAGATATCTTCTCCCTTTTGCCATGGCTTTGATGAGTCTCATCGGTGCCCTCTCGCTTCTTCTCATTCTCCTCCACTTTGCAATTCAATTTCTTTGCTTTTTAATTCATATAAACCTTCTTACGACATTCTTGCATATGATTTAATATAACTGTCGCATAAGGAGACTATGAAGAGGAGGGATTAGGCTGCGATTATCATCTATATCTGCAAGCTTGAATCCGAGGTTGAGTTCTCTTTCTCTTCCTTGATTTAATTAATTATGGCTATTATCAAAATTTTCTTCTTATTCTCTTTTATTTTTACTCTACTTAGGGTTTGTACGTAGTCTCCCAATTGTTATTTTTTATCTATAGAAGTGCTATGACGTCGAGTTGTTGAAGAATTTTGAGCTCGGGCCCCGGGATCGAACCAAAGAAAAAAAAGAAAAGAAAGTCAACGACTCCCTAATAAATCCTGAAAATCCCTAATAAAGTGGGCACTGAGAAAGATTACTTGCAAACTATTTAAACTGATATTTTTCATTTGATAGTTATAGTACTACTGCTTTCTATATATTTAATGAGCTGCGTATTCAAGACTTATTTATCCAGATTATCATCGATAATCAATGATGCTAGAAAAAAATTGCTTCGATAATACCTGTCCGCCACATCGCGCGAGTAATTAAACTAGTAATTACTATACAACAAGCATCTCTAGTTCACAAAAAATGCCAGCTACCAAAGTATACAATTAACAATCTCGAGAAATATGCCAGCTATCGACAGTCCCTGGCGGAAGTGGCAAAAGGTTTGGTGGTTGATACTCGATGTCTCAAGTTCGAATCCTAGTTGATTCACATTTTCAGCTAAGTTTATTTCTAAATAAATAAAATAAATAAAGCGCGTAGCATGCTATCTATCTCTCGCTCTAGAGCAAGTGGCAAAAGGCTTGATGGTTGGTACTCGAGACCTAAATTCGAATTCTAGTTGATTGCACACGAGATCTAAATATAGGGAAGAGAAAAAAAAAAGAAGCGGGTAGCATGCTATCTATCTCTCAAAAAAAAAAAAAAAAAAAAAAAACAATCCCAAGAAATATATATTGTATACTAAATCAATAGTAACTCCAACATCATGGCACCAGAGGAAATTAGTGACTAGTATGTAAGAGAAGTGATTAAACATTCCAAAAATAGTGCTATTGAACATAGGGTTAGATCAAATTGCTATTGGAGCATCTACCCACCTGAATTGTGAAGCTTTTTTATCCAAAAATTTAATCTTTTCTTTACGCAAAGCTTAGGGTTGTCCTAGCAAAATAAAACGTTTGTTACACTTATTTATTGAAAACGCTTCTTTTCAAATTATATTCATCCTAATTTAGAGGCCTCTTTCGCCTATTGGATGAGAAAAATCACATTTTATAACAATATCTTATACACCAAAGTGGGAAAGTTTACGAAAAAAGTTTCGGCCTGTTTACAGTTAGATACAACAATTTTAAAATGGGTAATAGCCTATATACCTCTCAAAACATTAAAAATATTTAATTTACTCCTTTTTTTTTTTTAATTTCTAATGTACCACTCATATGTTCTTCTGTTATTCAAAAATATCTTTGCAGTTACCATCTGTTAAGTTATCTCGGATTAAACGTGAGTTAAATATCTACCAGAGTTAAAAAAATTAAAATACCTCTTTTGCCCTTAACTTAAAGACAAATAAGAAAAGTTGGTGATGATAGAGGGATATATTTAAAAAGATTATAAATCAAAATACTTCTTTTCTCCTAAGTTAAGGGTAAATAAGAAAAATTAGTAATGATAGAAGGTTATATTTGAAAGGGCAAAATAGTAATTTCACAGAAATAACGGTTATTGCTAAGAGTTCACGAAGAGAATTTTACTTTAGCGGTATATTTGAAATAATTTGGAACGTAAAAAGAGTATTTTTAATATTAATTTTCTAAAAGGGATAAATCAGAAAGTCGGAAACTTTTCAAGGATATATAAGCAGTTGTCTTATTTTAAAATTACAATTTTGCCCAGCAAATATACGAATTCAGCCCAGCAAGTCAATTGGGCTGGACTAAGCCCATTGAAGATTAAAATTAGAATATCACATTTTCTCACGACGAAAATTGACGCACCACCAGGGGTAGAGAGAGAGAGAGAGAGAGAGCCCATACGTATAGTTTCCATAAGGGCCTACGCATGTTGGGTTCCCAGGATGACATTTATACATAACTTTTTTATTTTTAGAAAATAAAAGTCTTTTTACATGAAATCCTATTGGTTTTGCGTTTTTACAAAATCCCACCATATTTTTAAAATTGTACTATTTTTTTTAAAAAAAGTAATCAAAGCTTCTTTATTCTCTGTCACCTCTCTTTTTTCTTTAGAATTTTTAAAAAGTACAACTGCTAGTCATAATTACATATATTTTTTTTTTAGAAAAGTATATTCTTATCTGCTACAGAAATAAAAGAGTAAAAGATAATAAGTAAAACTAAAATAGTGCAATATAAATATAAAATTGGGCAATACTAATGCAGATGTGCATAAATTTTAACATGTTAATGTTTCATAGGCAAAATAAAAATAATGCTACACATTTTAACATTCCAAAATTTTTAATATTTCAAATTTCTATTAAAAAGATCAAAATGCTGTAACTTTGACTGAATATTACACTATTCGAGAGTATGTTGTATAATTTTGATATTTATCACATGATTTGAAAATGATATTGCACAATTTTAAAATTTAAAATCTCAATAGAATTTAGAATTAAATAGATGTTATTTTTCTTGAAAAGAACAATAGACAAATCATAATTGGATGTCATATCAGTATGTACTTTTTCTCATGAGATGTGATTTCTCACCTGACACAAAAATAAAAGTAAATATAGTAAATAAAGAAGACTAGTATAACACAATTTAAAATTGTATAACATACTTTCAAATTTTTCAATATTTTGTCAAATAGCACCAAATTTTTCAAATGTTGCTGCATTTTGTTTCTCTAATAAAAATTTTAAATAATTCTTTGGTAATTCAGTATATTTTCAAACGGTAAAATAAAATTTACTAAAAGAGATTCAAATATTGGACCTTTGACCAAATGTTGCACTTTAAAGAGTATATATGTGGCACAATTTTAGTGTATGTTGCATAATTTTAGAATTTAAAATCTCAACCAGATCTAGCATTAACTAGATCTTATCTTTTTTAGAAAGCACAACTAACAAACTATAATTTTATGTACTTTTTCTCAAAAAAACAAATATTCTCACCTAACACAAAAATAAACAGAAATATAATCAACAAAAAAGTGCAAATAAGGCCTAAAATTATGCAATATAATCTCAAATTTTTAGTTTTTATCAATTAGTGTAACATGTTTTCAAAAATTGCAGCAAGCACGTGAAGATCTCGGTAAGCGCCTGCTTTTTGCACTTGAAGGCCTCGATAAGCGCATTCTACCATCTTTATAGGTAGAAGGATGTTTTAATTAGATTGAAATATTTTGGAATTGAATCTGCGAAAATAGAAAAGTGGCTTATTTTTATAAAAAATATAAAGCTAGTGAATTTTTATAAAAGAAGCCAAATAAAATTGTAGTGTAAATTGATTTATTTAATATCAATTTGATCTCAAATTTTTAAAGTTCACGATTCAACAATAAAATCTTTACTTTAGTTTCGGGGAGACACATTTACGTGAGTATTATATTAAAATTTAATTACTTTGTAAATTATTATATATATATATATATTTTATCTTTGGGTTAATAAAATAGCCAAATTTAGTATTTACAACGTATGATGTGTTTGGGATAAAAAATTTATGAACATACTCCTAAATTGCTTGGGGATTGTCCGATGGGCGCCACACGGCGAGCGGCGCCCATCTCAACTGTCTAGTAAAAATATAATTATTTTTGCTGAATTAAAATACTCAGGGTTGGGATGGGCGCCATTTTTTGCTGGGCAGTTGGATGGGCGCCACTCGCCATATGACGCCCATTCGAACAATTCCCAAATAAGATTGTTTGAGAAGTATGTCCATAAGATTTTTGACCGTGTGTTTGAATATATACGTATTTTATTTATTATATCTTTTATTTACTAAAGTAGTTTATAATATTTACTAGATGAGATCTACAAAATCAAATAGATGAAAAGGCTGTCATATTCGGCCTCTAATAAGTCACTTTCTAGAAATGAGATAACAACCAATTTGCTGAAAAAGAAAAACCTCATAACGTGTAAATTATCAGTTGATGACTTATTCGGATAACCAAGTAGGATATTTTCTTCAAAGTATATATATATAAATAAATATACCTTCTTGGATGGCTGCGGCTGTGGCTTGCTTATCCTACTTCCCTTCCTGCTTTCAGTCCAAACTCTATCAACCCCGCACCCCCAATACTTTCCATGGCTGCTTTCTCATTCTCCCACCACTCTCTTCTCATCACCATGCATCACGACCACCGCCCGCCGCTGCTACAACCAAGGCCCAGATGCTCCCTCTCTTGCCGAAGCTGCCACCCGACGGAGCCCGCAGGCGGCGGCGGCACGAGGAGCTCGGAGAAAGAAGATCAGAAGAGAAAGGAAGAGAAAAGATCAACATCAACATCATCATCATCATCATCGTCATCATCATCGTCATCATCATATTGGTGGAGACAGCTAGGGAGAGAATTTAGTGAGGCTGCAGGGAAGATGGGGAAGGGGGTGAAGGAGAGCCTCAGCCCAAAGCAGAAGGGTGACTGGAAGGACTTGTTACTGATGAGCTTCTCTTTCGCTGTCTATGTTTATATCTCTCAGAAGATCGTTTGTGCCTACTGTGCATGGATGGCCATGCTCAACAACTACTAAACTAATCACTTTTTAATATCTTTTCTTCTTTTTTTTTGGGGGGGCTTTAGATCTATGCATACAAGTGTTACTTTTGTTTATGTTCACTTGTAAATAATTAAGAACTTATTTATCCAAATAAATCGGTGAGTGTAGAAAGTGCATGAATTTATTTTCTGAAAAGTTTGCTCTTTAATTTCCGGTTTGAAATGGGATCTTGGAATTGAATCATGAGATCTATGGTGAATGATGCAGCATCACAATTACAAAGGCTAATTATTGACTTGAGACAAAGTATAAGGGGGAAATTAAAAAACTGCGGTCTCTAAAATGTAGATCTTGTTTAACAAAAATCCTTCTAGTAAAAATTAAAATAAAATCATGAAACACCATGTTGTCACTTTCATATCTTCAAATTAAGTTATTAAACATTAATTTATATTTTTATTGAGTCACTAAAATTTAATTTCACCATTTTTCTTATGAGATAATATATGATTGGGCAACTATTTGAAATACATCAACACGACGTAACAATAATTAATAGTCAAATCTATTATTCAATTTTTATATCAAATTTAGGAGTCAAGAGCTTCTCGAAGTAATGAATTAACAATCATGTCTTTCTTCCAATATTATGTTGTTAATAGATAGATTAGGTAGTATTTTATCATTTTGTTTGGAAAATTATAGAAAATATAACACCATTAATGATATAATTAACTGAAATAGAAATTAAAATTCAGGGACTTAATTGAAACAAATCAAAATTAAGTGGCCAAAACAAAATTTCACTGAAAGTTCAGTGCCCAACAGTGTAATTTACTCAATATAATCAAATTTATTAAAAATTAATAATTACATCAAATTTGATGATCTTAATTAGTCTTTAGCAAATAAAACTGGAATAACTAAAGACTAATAGTTTATAGAGAAACTTTTAGCTTCGTAAATATCATATGCCCATTTAAAGAAGAGCTCTTAGGCTATGTTGAAATCTAAAATTATATTTGGTTAAAGATTCTTTTATTTCTGAGAATAACTAAAAAAGAATTTGGTAGCTACCTGAAGAATAATAGAGAATAATAAAAATAAACAATTAAAAATAATATATATTGAGATATTATATATTATAATACATGCTATTTTATTTATAATAGTTGTTGGAATTAGAATGCGGTGAAAACTTACAAACTGAATAGTCAATGTATCCAGGAACAAAAATCAACCAAAATCAGATCGGGTTGCTTGTTTTACTAGCCTTCTTGAATTGTCCTTTTCTCGAGCTTCTAGATATTTCATGTATTTTCTGTCACGCCCCGCGACCGCCGATTTGGTCGGTTCGGGTACGTCGATCAGACGCCGAATGAACACAGCCTCCTCTATCTGCCCAAGGCTAACAACAACGAGATCATGCATGTAAACAGTTGCCCAGGAAACATTAACCTCATACATGATCAAGCAAGTACTACTATAAGCAATCAACAAAAGATAGAAAGAACTAGTTATTACAATTTAATTCAACATATACATCGAGTTTACATTTTTCATCTCCAAAATGTATACATGTTCATCCACAACCCTCCAAAATACATATAAATCATGTCCTCTCATCTATACAGGGTGTACTAATGCATAAAGGAGAGCTGCTAGCTAACTAGAGCGCTATGCCCTTACCCCGGTCCTCGCCCGATCCGCTCGAACTCGGCCCTGCAACCAAAGTAGGGTGAGAACTACAAATAGTTCCCAGTGGGTTCGGCCGCCGACTCCACCGATCTTCCTACTAGGTCTAAGCAGGCATAAGTAGATAGATAGATAGATATGAAAATGAGCTGCTACATAGTAACAAAACCTACAACATGCTATTATGCCTCAATATACATAATGAATGCATGAACATAGTAATGTACTCTACTAACATAATACTTTGTCTCAAACTGCATGATATAAAGGAAATGACTACATAGTAATGAAACCTACTATTAAGTACTATATCTAATATCCAATCTCATCTTGGCTAACCAAAAGGTTATGCCCAAACTCACATCTGAAATCTCGCCGGTGAGTAGACTCTGTGCTACACCACCCGAGACCGCCTGCTGGGTAATCATGTTACCCAAACGCGACATCTACTCCGTAGCTCATTACTTGGGGTGGAGTCTCTTTATCCGCTTCTCCTGGCGCATGGCAGCCTTCTGCTGTCGCTGCACCACATCGGCTTTTTGCCTCATTACTTCAACGTGTGGCAAACTGATCACGAAGTTCCGAGTCTCCACTCGCCTCGAACTCCTCAGGGATACCACTTGTCCCATCCTGTGCCGATCTGGATGAAGATCACCTACGCGGTGCCATCACTCCCTGAAACACGACAACTCGGTCAATCCTCGACCCTCTAGGTCGACCATAAAATAATTAACCCAGACTTAAATCAGGCGAAAGACATACAAGGGAGCCTATTCTCATCACTCACTTCCATGTTGTCGCACGCCAACATGAACACACTCGGCTGAGAATAAACCATACCTTGAATCTACCTCTAACATCCGTTTTAGAGGTTTACTAAATTTGACCCAATCGGTTCATTTTTCGCCACAAGTCATAAGTCCTCGTCTCTCACGAGCATAGGTCTATACGGTTTACTATTCTAGGGTCTCCTAGGTCCATCTAAACTGTTTTTATTATTCTCTTTATGCTCTGATACCATATAATCTGTCACGCCCCAAGACCCGCCTATTTGGTCGGATTTGGGCACGTCGACAGACTACCGAACGGACAGAGTCTCCACTATATGTCCTAGGCGTCACAATACATACAATTCGCGAGGTTCCAACCAGAAACAACATTCATACACAGATTGCATAAAAAAGGTATCAAAAACATAAATGCTAAACTATTACAAGCATTCAGCTCACATGCATTTTACATATTACATTTGTTTTCACTTAACTTCCAAATACAATAAGCTATTACAAATTATTACAACTTTGTTTTTTTCTTTTCTTTTCCACCCTAAGTTAGACCAACTCGGGGTACTGCTATCTCTGGTCTCAGTAGTATGGAGCTATCTACGGAGCTACGCCCTTTCCTCGCGCCGCCGCGCCGCTCGCGTGTGGACCTGAAAAACGTGTGATGAGAACTATTGTCCATAGTTCCCAGAGGGTATGGCCACCCAAAGAAAGAGCTCGACCCACCAAGTCCAAAGGAGGCAACCAAGCAAGTTAGTTCAATAGATAGATATTATCATATATATATTCATACAACTAATTGATATCATACTTTTGCCTCACGAATGCAAATCATGCAAATCATGCAACAATATAAGTAAATCTACTGATTCTACTTTCTATCTAGCTATCCACAGCTCATCCAACTAGCTTTTAAGGTTTCCTCTACCGTAAATCCATATCATTTACCATTTGCTCTTAAGGTTTTCTCTACCTTAACCAAACTATCCACCCGACTCGGTTTCGAGTCAATCATCTGCGAAATACCACGCACAGCTAGGCTCGAAGTGAAGGACGTCTCACATACAGCTCAGCCTTAAATCCTCTCGACTATAGGTCTACCACAGGGTGAGGAGAACCGTCAAACCCCGGACCATCAGTTGCTCAAGCTCAACGGGCGAGGAGAACTAATATACCCGTGTCCACAAAACTCA
The DNA here is from genome assembly GCF_001540865.1 of Ananas comosus. Classification (NCBI taxonomy): domain Eukaryota; kingdom Viridiplantae; phylum Streptophyta; class Magnoliopsida; order Poales; family Bromeliaceae; genus Ananas; species Ananas comosus. The sequence continues at coordinate 18,229 of NW_017891017.1, forward strand.
TACCGGGCAAGGAGAACCAACATACCCATTGAATCACTATCGGGCGAGGAGAACCAACATACCCCCAGTTATGATTCACTTGCGCTCAGTCGCAAGTCTCATCAGCTGCACTAGTAGCCGCTGCACTAGCAGCCGCTGCACTCGCAGCCTCAAGTTCTTGGGATTCCAGAATCCATTTTCCACATCTCAAGGGTTAGCCTTATATCCTATATTGTCGACCTCTCTAGGTTCGACTCATGCACGTCCTAGTGGTCACTCTACCACTATAGTCCATAACCTAGATTTAATCATACTAGGTTCAATGCTCAACCTATATTCAATAACACTAGGTTCTATGCCACACCTGTTACTTGTTTTCCTAGTTGTTCACACCTAGGAATCATAATTAGCATGCCACTCAATCTACTTGTTTTCCAATTGTCGAGTTCTCTAATCAACCTAGAGTTATCGATCCAAGTTCACATTCAAGTGAATCTAGCATATTCTCACAATATGTCGACATACGTACATCATCATCATCATCCAATGGTAGGTAACATCAACTAGCATAATATGATTCATGCATTCATAATATCATATACAACCTACCACTACACATATATGCATCAACAATAAACCATATTTCACTTTGGCATGGAAGTGACCTAATCACTTCGGTGAAGCACAACCCATCTAGCAACACTCTCAGATTGCTTGTCGACACTTGCAATCGGAATCCCGCGGCACACGTTGTTCGGTTCGGCTCGAACTCGCAATCGATCACCGAATGCTCACCAATCTACAATCTAGAGTTGTCAGGGGCTATCCTCTATCCTTCAATTTGAGAATTAGGATATCAATTAGGTTCAAAATTCATAAAATCCAAAATCCCCATTTTGAAACCCTAGCTTTCACCTATCCTCCAAATACCCCAAAATTCATGGAGCAACATGTTAACCTAGCTTAGAATAGTCTAGGGATCACTAGAATACCATGCATAAGGGATTTAACACAAATCCTAAACTTTAACACAAATACGAACCTCGAGTCGGAAGCACGCCGCACTACCTAGCGCTCAAGGGCTCGTTCCGCTGCTCCCAACGCGTTTCCAAGCTCGCTCTCCGCCAACACCGCGAATTTGGGAGAGAGATTTAGAGAGGGAAAGAGGGAAACTAGAGAGAGAAATGAGAGCTTCTCTCTCTAGAAGTGTAGGTGTGTGTGCGTGTTTTGGTTGAGGGAGGAAAAAAGGGAGAAGGGTCCCCTTTATATAAAGCCCCACCACACAAATTACCAAAATGCCATCCTTTTCCTCGGCAACTTTCGGGTGCGGGGTCCGTACCTTGGCCCTAGGGTTCGGACCCCGTAGGTCCAATAGCCCCAGAATTTCAGCATTTTTCGAAATTCTTTGTTTTCACTCCTTGAGCCTCTAAGCCATCTCTAAACATTCCAACACCCTCAAAACATATTTTTGAGCATGTTTAGATCATCTTCTCACTTACACTTTGCCGGATTCAGGCCAAAGCTCAATATAGCTTTTCGAGTTCCGTTTTCGCGCCCAACTTGCACGGAAAACACTCGAATGCTCCCGAACTTTACCAGAACTATCCTAATAGCTTCTCCAAGCTAACACCCACCGAACTTCATAACTATAGAAGTTCGGTATGTTACACCCCTCTTCTATGTTCACATTCCAAATCTCAGAAACGTAGATGTAAAACTCTCAAAGAGAAAAAAAAAAAAAAAAAAAAAAAAAAAAAAAA
>NW_017891017.1:19975-27472 GCF_001540865.1 Ananas comosus
CCCAAAAAAAAAAAAAAAAAAAAAAAAAAGAAGGAAGAAATCTATATTTTCTTACAAATACTCGTAAATAGTAGTAGCTTCAAGAGAAAAGGGATCCTATTTATAGATTATCGGGACCGCTTAAAATATCATGAATCTCACATGAAGATTAGGATAAGGATACTGACCGTCCCTAGCGCAAGTGGCAAAAGGATTGATGGTTGGTACCTGAGGTCCCAAGTTCAAATCCTAGTTGATTCACATTTTCAGGTAAGTTTATTTCTAAATAAAATAAACGAACCGAATAGCATGCTACCTATCTCTCTCTCAAAAAAAAGAAGAAGATTAGGATTAGGATATTTATCAAAATATTCATTAGGAAACATGTTTCTTAACTAATAAGAAATAAATAATTCATCCTTGTCCTTAACTTATTAAGATAAATCTCAATCCGCGTCCTATGTGGATCAGGTTGAATTAGAATCGGCCAATATGGTCATACCACATAGCAACAATATAACAATAGTAGTACTACTGTACAAATAATAACAATAACAATTTTTATTACTATTATTATTTTTTAAGTACTAGCATGATTATATTTTTCTTTCATGTTAGCTATTGTTAATTGGTAAAAACAAGTATGAGAATGGCCTTACTCCACTTAGAAAGTGGAATAGTTATTTTCGAATTATTGTAGGATTATCTAGAATAATCCAATTTAACCAGAATAGTTATTTCAATTTTTCTTAAGCCATTTGGTGAAATAATTGAGATATATTTTGCTGTTCCCGTTTATTCTCGTACCTTATAGAAAAATGGAATTAAGAAGTAGCTCAAACGTTGTAAGGGAAAACTTCTTGTAAATACAGCAATTAGAAGTTTTTGATCGCATCTGTAGAAGTTTTTCATGGAAGGGAGATTAGAATGCTTATAGTGGAAACTACATGCCTGGCTAAGTGGAGTCAAGTCTGTAAACTGAACAACCAAAACCTTGCATTATGAAAGTAAAAAAGCTAAAACATCAGCATTTATTTTTGTCCGGCTTTCCTCTAACTTGAAGATCTTAATACAACCGAAAATTTGATTAAAAGAAGCTGGCCTCACTCCTCATCATGTTCATTATGCAACATAGAAAAAGGCTCATCTCTTTCCATATTATTCGTTCTTGCAAATAACACAGAGAAAATGTGGTACTCAACTGTTATCAGAATTTTTGCTATTTATTAACACTCAATAGTCTATTAGCTCACTACAACAAAATTGCCTTTTATCGGCAATTATCTCATAAATTAGCGGCGATTATAATCGCCGCTTCTCTCTTTACCGGCAATTATAATAATCGCCATTATAAATGGGATCGCTAAAAGTCTTAGCGGTAATTATATTGGGGCCAGTAATGTCACGCCATGGACTTCAGCGGAAGTTCACCAGTCACCTGCACAGACCCACCGTGTACACCACAACCTCAAATGTACACCAGGCGTCTACGATCAATATAGCAAAAGCATAATATCTTAATCAGGTAATCAGAGCAAAACCAAAAGTTCATAAACTTATACAACACAAAACCTTATTATAACTTAAAAGTAAAGTACAAAGTACATTCTACATAGTCCTAATACACAACACTGAACTAAACTAGAAAAGCTGGTATGGTTCCATCTATTTTAACATCAAGGAGGCTCTAGCTATCCGCTGACCCTTGCCAGGAACCCTAGCCTTTCCCACTATGAAAGGCTCTGCACAAAAACAATCAACCAAAGGGTGTGAGAACTATTAAACAATAGTTCCCAGTGGGTAGGCCGCCGAAAGTAGCGAAGTACACCACTAAGTCAACTGAGGTATGAGTAAACAACAACAAGAAATGTAAATGCAACAACTGGATAAAGCGAATTAACTATAAACATACCTCTACAAGATATGTTTTCTAACATATCTTACATGCTACTCATCATGGATATAAGTTTGGTATGCCATGCTAGCTACCAGTTTGATCATCTATAAATCATGCTGAACATCATCATTATAGTTGAACTAGCTAATGACATTATATAGCTAGCTATTTCCCTACACCAACAGGAATGTAAATATACAAGTAATGACATTATGCTACTGACTAACAGGGATGTCAACCTCCTAGTATATTCATTACTAGGTATATCCAACTAATGACATAAAGTATCTTTACTACTATATCCATCTATGGTTAAAGTCACTTACATTAACCCAGTTAACAGGAGACTTACACATGGTAAAGTCCCAGCCCGTGTCGTGCCTAATGGTCCTGTGGAAGTCAACACTACCCACGGCAATCCAATTCGGCGCTCAGTCTCGTACATAAGAGAGCAGCTGTCGCGTAGGCCAACTCTGGAGTGCAGGCTTGTGGGCCGCGACCCTCACAAGCACGTGCGAATGAGCACATAGGTAAGCATGCGTAATCCATAGTATAGGGTTTACAAGTTCATCATGTCTCTAACATGAAATCTCAACTCGACACAAGGTCAACAATTAACACTAGTTATAATCCACTATCCACTACTTGGTGACATGTTTCTACCAATAGATGGTATGACTTAAATAAGTACATACTTTACATCATATTGATGATTTTAACGGGCTATACCCGCATACGCACATATAGTCCTCTCACTACTCCCTATACATAAGAAAAGTGGTTTACTAAAATCATACTCAATGACTCCTTCTAGTGTTCATGTAACTCATGGCACATATTCTATGATTCTATATAAACCTCCACTATCTGGAGTAAACAAGTATTATGCAAGTACTTTTACTTGACTATACAAGTATAACATCATGTTCAATTCAAGTCATTTAACTAGATCATATTCATTAGTATAATGCTCATGTTGTGTCATAATGCCTAGTTCTAGTTACTTAACTAGATCATGTACAAAACACGAAGTTCATGCTAGTTCTATCAGATGAAAGCAATAACCAACTTGTCAACACAAATATGCGAAACATCATCTACGGTACTCTTACATGATTTCCATATAAATGTATAAGTAATCTCACTATACATGATATGCTAAGAGTTCTAGCATCATGTCTACAATATGGAATTGCATGACTTAACTCAAAGGTACATCATCATAATACATCACTCACTTAGTTATCCAACTGAGCTAAATGCCACATTCATGGCTTTACAGCTATTCCCTATTGAATGATGTCATACTTAACTTGTCTACACAAGTTTATTAATATCTGGAATATAGGGTAATCGAGCAAGTGATCTATGTAAAATAAGCAATTTCATAATCCTTCCTCTACTACATAGAGGTTCCATTATATCCGGTATAATTTGCACATTGATGCATGTCTCAACTCATTCAAATATACATATATTCGCATGAATATGCAACAACTCCAATTTCATAATATCAAAGAAGATATAGAGGGAATTCACCCATTTCGGTAAAGTCAAACCCACCAATTAGTCGTCGACTCTCGTTGATTCCGCAACGAAGGTAATCCGAAGCCTCCAAGCACCCTAGCACTGATTCTAAAATTAGTTAGGAGCTTAACTTCAATCTCTACATGTAAACCTCACATATTTACATAGTTTAGGCTAGAATCTCACCTAGTATAGTATCAAGGCTTAAATCCTTACTTCGGTTTAGGTTGGAACACCAAAACCAGCCTTCGAAAGCTCCCAAAACTCAGCCAAAAAAGGATCTAATACCCTACTGTGAACCAATACCCTGCAGTGAACCATCACACATAAACTCCATCAATATTCTACCAACACATCCAAACTAACAAAAAGTTAGGTTGCTCATCTTGTACAGCTCCAACTCAAGTTGAAGCACATCAAAACCAATCTACAAGGATCACTAGAACTCAGCGAAGGTGGTTCACAACCCTGCTGTGAACATACATCAAAACAGCATCACTACTATCACCAATATAACTAGTATAGCCTCAAAATAGAGAGAGTAGTTAGCTAATCACCTTCCCAAAGCTTCAATTCAGCTTTACTCTAGTTTAGGGTTAAAGAATTACAACTAAAACACCTTCTTTACAGCTGCTACGAGCTTCCCCAACTCAGCTGGCAGCAAGGAAGCAAAACACAATCTCAAATGCACTACTATAGCATCAAACTAGAGAGAAAGGTTGGCTAGTCACCTTGTACAGCTTCAACTCAGTTTCTACTGAGTTAAGGTTGAAGAAACATAGTAAAACCTCACTTCCCACGCTTCCATAGCTAGCCCCCAAGTCTTCAAACCAGTTAGCAACAAGAGAGGAAAAGAAACCATGCTCAAATCACTAGTTTTCAACTTCAAAATGGAAAACCTAGAGAGAGAAAGAGAGAGAAAGGCTCACCCCTGTTCTCTGAGCTCCAACATTGTCAAGCCCCGAGCCCCGCCTATTTGGTCAGGTTCGGGCACGCCGACAGACCGCCGAAAGGACAGAGTCTCCCCTGTACGTCCTAGGCGTCGCAATTAGTACAATACAAGAGGTTCCAAATAGGAACAGTATTCATACAATGATTGCATAAGGAAGGTATCGAACAACATAACACATCCTATATTATTACAAGGATTCCCAGTAGATTCATTTTTACATCACACTTGCACTATTACATTTCATTTTCATTACATTTCATTTTCATTACATTTACTTTCAAATACAATCAATGATCGCAAGATTATTACAAGTTTGTTCTTTGTCCTTTCCCTCCACCTCTAGGCTATGCCAACTCAGGGTACCACTATCTCTGGTCTCTGGGGTAGGGCGCTATCTATGGAGCTACACCCTTTCCTCGCGCCGCCGCGCCGCTTACGTACAAACCTGTAACACCGCAAAATAACGTGGGGTGAGAACCAACTCCATAGTTCCCAGTGGGTACGGCCACCCAAGGGAAAAGCTCGACCAATAAGTCCAAGGAGGCACTGCAACATGTTAGTCCAACAGATATCCAACAGATATATATATTCAAGTATTGAAATACATGTTATGCCTCACAATATGCAATATGAAAGTCATGCAGTTTATGCAACTAAGCAATCATCTAGCAGATCAATTGATTCTACTTTTATTCCTGTTATCCGCAGCTCATTCAATTGACTTCTAAGTTTTCCTCTATCTTAGATTCCTGTCAATTATAACTTGCTCTTAAGGTTTTAACTACCTTTATCATGCTATCCACCCGACTCGATCTTGAGTCAATCACCCGCGGAATACCGCGCAAAGCCAGGCTCAAAGTGAAGGACGTCTCACTTTCACCTCAGCCTTATATCCACTCAACTAGGATGCAACTATAGCTCATATGAATGTCACCCAATCCATTGGCTACCCGAAGGTTCGCCCACGACTCACCTCGCCATCCCGTATGGTAAGGAGACTCACCTCGCTCTCAAACCCGGGACCGTCTGCGGGACATCAACTCTGCCCCTCTCGTACCAAACTCCGGAGTGCACGACAAAACCTGTGTGGAGCGACCACCACAAGCGGCTCGTGTGGAGTGATCACCACAAGTACAAAACAGATTGTGAGTATGATCCAATCCTCTCAACTCGAGGATACCCTACCAACTAGGGCTAACAATGACACGGGAATCCACCTATCCCTATAGTCATCATATCACAAGTGTCTCTACTACACTAATGTCATATCAAATGCCACTCAATCTATTGACATCCTACTTTGTCCACATCGAGCATTTCACATTTCTATTTTCCGTTGTTGAGTTCTCTATTCACCCTAGAGTTATCGACCCAAGTTCCACATGCATATGTTATTTAACATAATTCTCAATATATCAACATGCATATATATCCACTAGCATCTCATGATATGTCATCATCATCTATTACATGCAATATGTTATCATCATCTATTACATGTAATATGTCATTATGCATTCTCCTAGCATTATTTGATCATGCATTCATCTAGCATCTCTATAACATGCTCATCATGCATTCTATGGTAATTTCCTCAATGCATTAACATACATATCTCATTGGTGGGCATTAAACATCAAGCATAATAAGATTCATGCATCTATATCATCTCATGCAACCTACCACTACACATGTATGCATCAATTGTAAACATTACTCTTAGACATATAGGCGACCTAGTCGCTTCGGTGAGCACAACCCACCTCGATTTGCTCTCCGATTGATTGTAGTCACTTGCAATAGGCCTCCCGCGGCACCCGTATCCGACACGGCCCGATCTTGCAGTTGCGCACCAACCGTGAGCCGCTTCGCAGTTTTGAAAATTATAGGTCTACGGTTTGCCGCCACGGTACTCCAAATCCATTTTCATAATTTTTGGACGTCGCCTCGGCCCTCAAGGCGGAACGAAGCTCCGAACATCCGTTTCTTCAATATCTTCACGTAAGGTTGACGAATCGCCGAACCGACTTCGCCAACGCGTTCGTTTGCCTATCAATTAGGTTTATGGAGGGTCAATTGATATCAAACCCTCATATTTCCAAAAACTCCAAAATTGGAGCCTTAGATACAATTATAGCAAAATACTCCAAATTGATTCATGAATCAAGTATTTTCCATCTATTTAGCATGCTAGGATTCCATCTAAACCATTCTTAGAGCATATAAATCAAACCCTAAGAAATCACCATGAATGGACATCAAGCTTACCTCCAAAGCTTGCTCCAAATCCAAAGAAGAAGAAGATGAAGATGCAGATCTACTCCTTTGCCTTCTTCTCCACCAATCCCTCCTCCAAAATCCACCCTTTTAGAGAGAGAGGAGAGCTAATCTAGAGAGAGAGAAATAGCGTTTTGGTGTTTAGAATATGAGGGAGTGAGAAAGAAGGGCTCATATCACCTCCCTTTAACCCCTATTAACACCAAATTGCAAGAAACCCCCTCAACTTTGTGTTTTTGTGCACAGCCCGCGCGGGGCATTTTTTGTATAAGGGACCGGTCCTTGGACTTGAGGGACCGGTCCCCGTAGGTCCAGAAAAATAGCATTTTAGGACTTAGCCAAATTTTCAGCTTTTTCAGCTTTCGGGGTCCGATTTCGCTCGTTTGGCCTCCGATTCTTTTCAAATCGAACCGAGACTCTCCAAACATGTTTTCGAGCGTGCTTTCATCATCTTTTCATCCACGCTAAAGCCGAATTTAGCTCTCGGTCCAACATAGCCTTTCGGGTTCTATTTTCGCGCCTACGCGCACCGAAATGCCCGAATGCTCCCGAACTTCACCGAACTTTACCGGAGCCATTCAAATGGCTTTCCAACCAAATGTAAACCGTAACTTCATAATTTTAGAAGTCTGGTACCTTACAAACATGATAAGAACAAGCGGAGAGGTCGAGCTGGGCTGATAAAGATAAGGCTAGAGAAGGAAATGACCAAAGCAACCTCAGCCACGCAGCTGCTGTGCTGGGTACTGGTACTCGGGCATGCTGGTACCGGTACTCAATGCAAAGTACAAAATTTCGCCGCTTCAATGCACTTTCGCTCTTCCGGCTGCTTAGTCACTTCAATAACATGCCAAAAACCTCTCAA
>NW_017891018.1:0-23440 GCF_001540865.1 Ananas comosus
ATGAACGCAAGTGAATCATAACTGCGGGTATGTTGGTTCTCCTCGCCCGTCAGTGATTCAACGGGTATGTTGGTTCTCCTCGCCCGGTATGAGCTTTGTGGACACGGGTATGTTGGTTCTCCTCGCCCGTTGAGCTTGAGTGACTTGTGGTCCAGGGTTCGACGGTATATCCTCACCCTGTGGTAGACCCATAGTCGAAAGGATTTCAGGCTGAGGTGCAAGTGAGACGTCCTTCACCTCGAGCCTGGCTGTTCGCGGTATTCCGTGGTTGATTGACTCAAGACCGAGTCGAGTGGCTGTAAGGTACCAGACTTTTAAAATTATGAAGTTACGGTGTACATTTGGTTGAAAAGCCATTTAAATGGTTCCGGTGAAGTTCGGTGAAGTTCGGGAGCGTTCGGGCGTTTCGGTGCGCGTAGGCGTGAAATCGGAACCCGAAGGGCTATGTTGGACCATGAACTAAATCCGACAATTACGTGGATGAAAAGATCATGTAAATGCAGTCAAAAACGTGTTTTAGGAGTCTCGGTTCAATTTGAAATGAATCGGAGACCAAACGAGCAAAAACGAGCAAAAACGGACGAAAGCTGAAATTTGGCTAAGTCTGGGCTGGAGGACCTACGGGGTCCGGTCCCTCAGCCAAGGACCGGTCCCCCAAGGTCCGGTCCTTCATGCAGGGACCGGTCCCCGTAGCCCGAGAATGCCCAGTTTGGGCTGTTGCAAGAAGGGCATTGTTGAGGGTGTTTTCAGCAATTTTGCACTTATGAGAGTGTATAGAAGCAGGGGCTTCCTCTCTCTCCCTCATTTCTCATGTCATAGCCCTAAACTCTCTCTCTCTCTCTCGAAAGAAAAGAAGAAGAAGAAGAAGAAGGAGAAGAAGAAGGAGAAGAAGCTTGAAGAGAGACTTCATCCTCCTCGCCTTCTCCCTAGGACCGAGTGGAGCTAGCTTGAGGTAAGCTCCTTAAGAGCATCCATGGTAACCTTCTAGATCATGGACTTCAATATCTAGAATTGGTTTATTTGGAATCCTAGCATGCTAAATAGGTGATAAATGCTAGAATCTAGAGGTTTAACGGTGGGTTTTGCCGTAGTTGCAAACTAGGGCTCCGAAAATGAGGTTTTTGTAAAGAGTTGGGTTTGGTACTATAACCGAAATGTCCAATTTCGGTTCCATTCGCACTTAAAGCAAAGTAGAAGTTTAATTCCCTGTTTTGGGACTCGTGTAATACCTCAAGATAAGTTTCCAAGAGCTCTCACAAGTCAACTAATGATGATCCAAGGCTCGATCGCACTCTCACTGCGAACAAAATTGAAATGGCATCAAATTCATCATATAATAGCAACTTTAATCGGAATCTTGCAATTTCAGCTTCCTAACTGAACTTCTTGCTTACCTTAGGTTAGAACACCTTCTAAACCAGCCTCAAAAGGTACACGTTCAGCTCAACAAAGCTCGAAGACCTGCTGCGAAGAAACAATTTCCAAACTGCATCAATTTGATCGGATAACTCGCGTAAAGTCCGAAATAGCTTCATAAATAGCAAAACATCTCTAATAAGCTTGAAAGTAGCTTATCCCTGGTCTAAGGAGGTTCATTCACAGCTAATTAACTCATATTTAATTGCTGAAACCTCAGCCTAACACAGCAGGAAGCAAAAACCCGAAATCGCTACTCAAATCGACGAATAGAACGTCGATAACAGCAAAAGTGAGTCGATTACCTTCTCAAGCTTCCAACCAGTGACCTGCTGATCCAGGGCTGTGCAAACCCGTCCAAAACACTCCCTCACACATCCACAAGGGCTCAGGAAGACGCGCAAACAGCGGAAAACCAACGTTGCGACGAAAACGAGCGAAATCGGCGAATTCTTTGTAGAGAGAGAAAAACCCTAGAGAGAGAGAGAGAGGAAGGTGGAAGAACAACCTCCTGAGCTCCAGCAACCTTTACTGAGCTCCCAGAGTCGTGCTGGGATCAAATAGGTGAGAGCAAGATGTGAAATTACCAAACTAACCTTGCTGCCACAAATCTGCCAGCTTGTACCGGTACAAGGTGATGTCTGTACCGGTACAGGAAGCAGAAAAGGCTGATTTTCGCCAGTTCAATGCACTTTCTTGCTTCTAGCTTTCCGATCACTCTCAAACTTGTCCAAAAACTTGTCCAAGCCCTTAAGAACATGTAGGATAGTTCCATATATCATTCCTCACACTCGAATTTCGCAATTTGCAAAAATTCAGTGTATTACATTTTCACCCCTCCTAAAAAGAAGTTTCGTCCGCGAAACTTGTAAACACTTACCTCACGATTCCATCGAGAACAGATAGGGATAATGCTCTTGCATTGCACTCTCCAGTTCCCAAGTGGCTTCTCGTTCGTCGTGATTACTCCAAAGGATCTTCTCGTAGGGTATTTCGCGATTTCGAAGCCGTTTTACTTCCCGAGCTAGGATTCTCACTGGATGCTCCTCAAAACTCAAATCCTCTCGTAAATCTACTAGAGTACTGTCCAATATATGGGTCGGATTAAAGATATACTTTTGCAGTGTAGATACATGAAACACATTATGTACTCCTGCGAGACTTGGCGGTAAGGCAAGCCGATAAGCTACGGGGCCTATTCGTTCCAACACCTCGTAGGGTCCAATAAATCGGGGACTCAACTTCCCTCGAATGCCAAATCTTTTAACTCCTTTCGTCGGGGAAACCCTTAGGAATACATGATCGCCAACTTGAAATTCCAGTTCTCGCCGACGTTTATCCGCATAGCTCTTTTGTCGACTTTGAGCTGTCAGTAGACGTTCTCGCGCAAGTCGAACTTTAGCTTCAGCCTCTTGTAATACGTCTGGACCCAAAACCAATCTCTCACCCACTTCACTCCAATGAAGTGGTGATCTGCACTTTCTACCATAAAGGGCTTCAAAAGGTGCCATCTGAATGCTTGCTTGATAACTATTGTTATAAGCAAATTCAGCCATCGGTAGAAACTGTGGCCAACTGCCCTGGTAGTCAATCACACAGGCCCGCAACATATCCTCAAGGGTCTGGATGGTACGTTCAGACTGTCCATCACTTTGGGGGTGGAAAGCAGTACTAAAATCCAATCGAGTACCCAAGGCCTCCTGTAAACTCTTCCAGAAATGTGAAACGAATCGGGTGTCTCGATCTGAAACAATAGAAGCAGGTACTCCGTGTAATCGCACAATTTCATCAAGATATACTTGTGCGAGTCTTTCCCCCGACCACACAGTATGAATTGGAATAAAGTGGGCAGATTTAGTCAATCGATCGACAATTACCCAAATTGCATCGTGACCTGCTTGTGAGTGAGGTAATCCAACGATGAAATCCATAGTAATCCTCTCCCACTTCCACACTGGTATGGGTAAGCTCTGAAGTTTCCCCGCAGGAAGTCGATGTTCAGCTTTAACCTGCTGACACGTTAAGCACTTAGCCACGAAGTCCGCAACTTCCTTTTTCATTCCAGGCCACCAGTAAGTTAACTTCAAATCCTTATACATTTTCGTACTCCCCGGGTGTACAATATATGGGGCCCGATGTGCTTCTGCTAGAATCTCTTCTTTAATACCAGAATCTGCCGGTACACAAAGCCTATTACCGAATTTCAACAATTCCTGATAATCTACTCGAAAATCGCTATTATGATCAACAGTGATTTTATCCCGAATCTTCTGCAGGAATTCATCTTGAGTTTGCTTTTCCTTAATTCGATCGATTAGGGTAGGTTGCACCACTAATGACATAAGTCTCCAAGGCGTATCAGGGGCTACAACTTCCAAAGTCAATTGCTCCATTTCTTTTATCAACAGTGGTTGCATTGTTATCGACATCGCCAAATTTTCCGTCGATTTTCGACTTAGAGCATCTGCTACGACATTAGCTTTTCCAGGATGATAGAGGATAGTCAAATCATAATCCTTGAGTAATTCCAACCATCTACGTTGCCTCAAGTTTAATTCCTTCTGTGTAAACAGGTACTTTAAGCTTTTATGATCTGTATAAACTTCGCAACGCTCGCCGTAGAGGTAGTGGCGCCAAAGCTTTAGAGCGAATACTACAGCTGCTAATTCAAGATCATGTGTAGGGTAGTTCTTTTCATAATCCTTTAATTGGCGAGAAGCATAAGCAATTACTCTGCCATTCTGCATTAGAACACACCCTAATCCATTCAGTGACGCATCACTGTAAATCACATAATCCACTCCAGTAACAGGCAAAGCCAGAATCGGGGCGGTAGTCAACCGTTCCTTCAGCTCTTGAAAGCTTCTTTCGCAAGCTTCATTCCAGAGGAATTTAGCTCCTTTATGTGTGAGTCGAGTGAGAGGAGTAGATATCTTTGCAAACCCCTCGACAAACCTTCGATAATATCCTGCCAGGCCAAGGAAACTTCGAATTTCAGTGACACTGGTCAGCCTAGGCCAATCTTTAATCGCTTCAATCTTCTTGGGATCCACAGCTATCCCAGTTTCTGAAATCACATGACCCAGAAATGCCACTTCTCGAAGCCAAAATTCGCATTTCTTTAATTTTGCAAACAGTTTCTCCTCTCGAAGTACTTGTAACACCATTCTCAAATGGTCTTCATGCTCCTTGTCACTTCGAGAATATATCAAGATGTCATCAATAAACACTACCACGAATCTGTCCAAATAGGGCTTAAAGACACGGTTCATTAAATCCATAAAGGCTGCTGGGGCATTAGTCAATCCAAACGGCATGACTGTAAATTCATAATGTCCATACCGTGTCCTAAAGGCAGTCTCAGAAACATCTTCAGGCTTAATCTTGAGCTGATGATAGCCTGATTGCAAATCGATTTTGGAGTATACTTTCGATCCTTGCAGCTGATCGAATAAGTCATCAATTCTGGGCAATGGATATTTGTTCTTGATTGTGACTTTGTTGATTTCTCGATAATCGACACACAATCAAAGAGATCCATCTTTCTTCTTAACAAACAACACCGGTGCTCCCCAGGGCGACACACTAGGTCGAATAAATCCTTTATCTAAAAGATCTTGTAACTGTGCCTTCAGCTCTTTCAATTCAGCAGGTGTCATCCTATAAAGCGCTTTAGAAATAGGGGTAGTCCCAGGGACAAGGTCTATCACAAACTCAACCTCTCTATCAGGTGGCATGCCCGGCAATTCAGCTGGAAACACATCCCCAAATTCTCGCACAACTGGGATATCATCAATCTTGATGGCTTCACCACCACTCACAGAAATACTAGCCAAATAGGCTACACAACCCCTCCGTATCAACTGTCGTGCTCGCGAAGAGCTAATGGTCATTGCGAACAATGAACTCTGACACCCCTTATAAACAAACTCCTGTTGACCCGGTTCCCTAAAGGTCACCGTTCTGTTCGTGTAATCTATAGTAGCATAATACTGTGTTAACCAATCCATACCCAATACTACATTAAACTCACCTAGTTTGTGTAGTGCCAATAAATCCACTGGCATAATCCAGTCGCCTACCCTAACTGGGCAGCGAGGGCAAAACTCACGAACATCAAGGGTATGGTCAGGTACAATCACTCGTCCCAGATGCAAAGTAGGTGCTAAAGGAATGCTAGGCAACTCGGCGAACTGCCGATCAATAAAAGAATGCGAAGCACCAGTATCAAATAATGCACGAACACGAATATCATAAAGCATAATAATACCTGCTACGACCTCCTGTGCTGCTGCGGCGCCCTCGGTCTGGGCGGCATACATCCGCCCACTCGAACCCTGCTGCGAGCTCTCCGACTGCCGCTGTCCTGGTGGTCGCCTAGACTAATAAGGCGCTGTCGGGGTCCCCTGGCTCGGAGCTGAAGATGCAGGTGCAGTCGCTGACGAGGGTGCAGGCAAAGAACCTCTCGGGCACTCTGAACGAAAGTGGCCCTCCTGGCCGCAAAGAAAGCACCTGCCCCCACGCTGTGGACACTGTGGCGGTACATGAGGCCCACCACAGATAACACCACGCGGCGGTCGACGACGCTCGGGTGCTCCACGGGGCGCTGAAGAACCTCGACCCCTCGACTGACCTGACTGGCCCCTCGGATACTTTGGGGGTCTCCTAAAGGACTGCTGACCACTGCTCTCGGCTGCTGGTCTCTTGCCTTTGCTTCGATCCACAACATCTCTTTCCTTCATTATCTCTGCCCCTTTCTCGACGATCAAGGCCCGGTTTACTACATCCCGGTAAGTAGAGAGGTTTGACGCCTGGACCAATCTGAAAATCGCAGGCCGCAAACCTACCTCAAAGATATGAGCCTTGTCCTCATCATCCCGAACTACAAAAGGGACGCAATGCAGTAATCGGGAGAACTCTCGCTCATACTCGGCCACTGTCCTGTCCCCCTGCCTCAGGTTTCTCAGATCCCTTTCCATCTGTCTCTTTACACTCTGAGGAAAGTAAGTAGTCAACAGTAAGTTCTTGAACCTCGCCCAGGTGATAGCGGACAAATCAGCACGAGGATCCTCACGGATATCTACCCACCACCTGTAAGCCTCGCCATCAAGGTGGTGTGTCGCAAACCAAACTCGGTATCGCTCCTCAACAAAAGTGTCATAAAATAGCTTTTCCATATGCATCAGCCATTTTTCAACTACCCAATGATCCGCCTTCTCCCCATCAAAGATACGAGGGTTGCAGCGACGAAATTCATTCAGTCGTTCCATCATCCGCTCTCGCTCCTCAACCCCCACCATCTCGGGTAACACTGTCCCAGCTGCTGCTACAGGTACTGGTGGTGGTACTACTGTCTCCTGTCGGGTCTCTGCCCTCGGAGCTACTGGGGGTGTGTCAAGTACAGGTGACTGTGCTCTCACTGTGGTGCCCCTCTCTGGTGCTATAGGTACAGAATCTGGGAGTACAGAAGCTGGAATCTCTCTGTCGGTCGTCTGTCGCAGTAACAGATCCTCTAACCTCTTTATCCTGTCCTCCTGCCGACGCACGGCATCCATCTGCTGTCGTGCTGCTGCAGCCTGCTGAGTAACCAAATCCGTCAACATCGCAAGCTGATCCTGTAACTCATGGATCCCACTAGCTCTCGAAGTAACAGAAGTCCCCACTTCCTCTGCATCCGCCGCCTCAGCTGCCCCGGCGGCTTGCGAACGAGTCAACGGCATCTTAAGCTGCAGCACAAAAACAAACATAGGTCAATAAACCCTATACTATCGAATCTTCATTGAGGATGTAAACCAGCTAATCAAGCGAAAGTAATGAAATGTAACGCGTACTAACTTCCGATGTCACGTTGTCGGCCGCCAACGTGACCCTCTGCAAAGTTAGTACTTGCACATCCCAATCAAACTCCCACCAAATGGAGTTTATAAGTACCCAATCAAAGCACTTTCGCTAACAACAACCTAGACTAGACATCGTCTCTCACGTGCCTATTCTTATAGTCCAACCAGCCTAAGGTTTGCTAGGTCTACTAAGACTCAACCCTAGGCTCTGATACCACTATAATCTGTCACGCCCGGGTACCAGCGGAAGCATATCCGGTACGTGTACAGACCCGCCATACACCTGCAGTATATAAAGCGTCTACGAAGCAAGCAAGTCGATAGGAAGTAAAACAAAGAAAGTCCTATCCTGATATCAGAGCAATGTACAAGTCGATATACATCAACAAAAGAACAAAGAGTGTACCAACCCAAAATCTCGACTAAAGAGCAAGTATCACAACAGAAACATCGGGATCAACAGTAAATATACACCACGGAGTAAACAAAAATAGGTACAATGGTGGTCTCTCTATACAAAGGACATCACCCTCGGCCGTAGCCCGAGTAGCAAGGTGATCGACTAGCACGCTCCTAGCAAAGTCTAGCTAGACGCGACTCCCTTGCCACGATCCCTAGCCTCTCCTGCAGATGGCTCTGTAAAAACAACCACCAAAAGGGCGTGAGAACTATTAACAATAGTTCCCAGTGGGTAAGCCGCCAGCCTCGGCGAATTACACCACTAGGCTTATGAAGTACTGAAAGTAAGTAAAAGCGATAAGTGCATGATATAGAAATATACAGTGCTAACCGGTAACAGGCATATATTCAACATGTAAACATGATTTCTGCAGTAATGAATCAACTGAATAATAGAAATATCACAACTACTATAAACATGAACATAAACATAATCACAGAGGTGTAAGTACTACTGTACACTATAACTGATGCTCATTCATTACTATCATTATTATTATCACTTTCCTTTTCATTCACTAGGACCTACTCAAGGTAGTCCAGCTTGCGCCGCGCCTAATGGCCCCGTGGTAGTATACACTCCCCACGGCAATCCACTTCGGCACCCAATCCCGCACGGGCGAGCAACTGTCGCGTAGGCCAACTCCGGAGTGCCGGCTTGTAGGGAGCTACCCTCACAAGCGTGTGCGAATGAGCACGATGGCAAGCAAGCAATCACTAGATCGGAATTTCAATGCACAAATAGTAACAAGAGCTAGTAATCACTAGCTACCCTCATATTTTCAATGCAAAGTTCTTACTCTCGATCCTCTGATCGGAATTTCAATACACAAATAGTAACAAGAGCTAGTAATCACTAGATTGTAAGCATGTAAGGGTAAAGCTAAATCATATGTCATGATAATCTTTTCACTAGTATAGCACTATCAACATAATCATGAGCATGTCATAGTTCTCTACGTTAGAGTCAAGAGAATGTCATAGTTCTCTACTTTAAAGTGCTTCCTACACTTGTTCATAAGTCATTCAACTGAATTGACTATAAATGTAAATACTTTCATGTATAAGTGTTCTCTACTTTATAGAGACTTCATTTCGAATATGTTCAACATAATGATGACGAATGTCAAGCCCTTTATCAATCACATGAGCACACAATAAGGCCATTTCTATAATACATATGGAACATAGAGGAGTTTCACTTGCTCTGGTTAGGTCCGACCCACCTATTACTCAGCTCAAAACAGTCCAACAGAAGCTCTAAACTCAACTCAAACGATCCCTGGACCTGCTGAAAACAAAACATCAAGCCGCATCGAAGCAATTACTTAATAATCCGATTTCGGCTCCAACCACACAAAGTATGAAGTAATAACTCAATTCCCTGCTTTGACTAGCTTAATACCTCAGGTTAAGCTTCCAAAAGGCCCTCCAATGCCAGTCGAAGACAGTCCAAGGGTCAATTACCCTCTCGCTGCGAACAAAACCGAAACGACATCAATATAGTCGATTATAAGCTATAAAAGTCGAATTCTAGCAATTTCTGCTTCCTAACTGAAATTCTTGCTTACCTCAGGTTAGAACACCTTCTAAACCAGCCTCAAAAGGTACACGTTCAGCTCAACGAGACTCGAAGACCTGCTGCGAAGAGAAAATTCCAAATTGCATCAATAATCCACGTATAGTTCCGATTAAGCTTCATAAATGGCAAAATATTCCACTTAAGCTTCAAAGTAGCTTATCCCTGGTCTAAGAAGGTTAAATCACAGCTAATTATCTCATTTTTAATTGCTGAAATCTCAGCCTAGTACAGCAAGAAGCAAAAACCCGAAATTATTACTCAAATCGACGAATAGAACGTCGATAACGGCGAAAGTGAGTCGCTTACCTTCTCAAGCTGCCAACCAGTGACCTGCTGGTCCAGGGCTGCGAAAACCCATCCAAAATACTCTCTTACACGTCCACGTAAGCTCTGCGACGCTCGCAAACAGCGAAGAACGCACGCGGCGACGAAAACAAGCGAAATCGGCGAATTCTTTGTAGAGAGAGAAAAACCCTAGAGAGAGAGAGAGAGAAAAACCCTAGAGAGAGAGAGAGAGGAAGGTGGAAGAACAACCTCCTGAGTTCCAGCAACCATTACTGAGCTCCCAGAGTCGTGCTGGGATCAAATAGGTGAGAGCAAGATGTGAAATTACCAAACTACCCAAGCTGCCACGAATCTGCCAGCTTGTACCGATACAAGGTGATGGCTGTACCGGTACAGCAAGCAGAAAACCCTGATTTTCGCCAGATCAATGCAATTTCTCACTTTTAACCCTCCAATCACTCTCTAACTTGCTCAAAAACTTGTCCAAGTCATTTAGAACATGTAGAATAGTTCCACACTTCATTCCACACACTCGAACTCTGCAATTTGCGAAAGTCCAATGTATTACAGAAGACTGAGATGGTATTTAGTGGATGCCGGAGTTCGCTGTTTGCGATGACGATCAGCTCGTCTCGAGCTAGGCAGCTGATCAGCAGAGGCTGTGTAGCCTATTTGGCTAGTGTTGTGTTGAGGGGCGAAGATGACACCCCTAGGATCGAGGATATTCCGGTGGTACGAGAGTTCCAGGATGTGTTTCCAGCTGAGCTACCGGGTATGCCTCCTGATAGGGAGATTGAGTTTGTAGTAGATCTCGTCCCTGGGACTGCCCCAATCTCAAAGGCACCCTATAGGATGGCACCGGCAGAGCTGAGGGAGCTGAGGGCACAGCTACAGGATTTGTTGGACAAAGGCTTCATTCGACCGAGCGTTTCACCTTGGGGAGCATCCGTTTTGTTCGTCAAGAAAAAGGACGGATCACTTCGCCTTTGCGTGGATTATCGTGAACTCAATAAGGTAACGATCAAGAATAAGTATCCGTTGCCGAGAATCGACGACTTGTTTGATCAACTTCAGGGATCGTGTGTGTATTCCAAGATAGACTTGCAGTCGGGATACCACCAGTTGAAGATCAAGCCCGAAGATGTATCGAAGACGGCTTTTAGAACACGGTATGGACAATATGAGTTCACAGTTATGCCGTTTGGGCTCACTAATGCCCCGGCAGCTTTTATGGATCTAATGAATCGTGTTTTCAAGCCTTATCTAGACAGGTTCATCGTAGTGTTCATCGACGACATTTTGGTCTACTCCCGAAGCGATGTGGATCACGAGGAACACTTGAGGATTGTACTCCAAGTACTTCGGGAAAAGGAGCTTTATGCCAAGTTGAAGAAATGTGAATTTTGGCTTCGAGAGGTAGCCTTCCTTGGACACTTGATTTCTGGATCGGGTATAGCCGTGGACCCTAAGAAAATTGAAGCAATCAAGGATTGGCCGAGACCGACGAGCGTCACGGAGATACGGAGTTTCCTTGGATTGGCCGGTTACTACCGGAGATTTGTCGAGGGATTTGCTAAACTGTCTACTCCCCTCACGAGGCTCACGCATAAAGGAGTCACGTTCATTTGGAATGATGCGTGCGAGAGAAGCTTCCAAGAGTTGAAGCAACGATTGACTACCGCCCCGATCTTGACCCTACTAGTAGCTGGAGCAGGGTATGTGGTTTATAGTGATGCTTCACTTAATGGATTGGGCTGTGTATTGATGCAGGATGGCAAGGTGATCGCGAATGCTTCTCGCCAACTAAAGGAATATGAAAAGAACTACCCGACGCATGACTTGGAGTTAGCAGCCGTAGTCTTTGCTTTGAAGCTATGGCGCCACTATCTCTATGGCGAGCGATGTGAAGTATATACGGATCACAAGAGCTTAAAGTATTTATTCACTCAGAAGGAGTTGAACTTGAGGCAGCGCAGATGGCTAGAGCTACTCGAGGATTATGATCTTACGATCCTTTAAAACCCGGGTAAGGCTAACGTGGTGGCGGATGCGCTAAGTAGGAAATCGATGGAAAACTTAGCGATGCATGTTGTGACTCAACCACAGTTGATCGAGCAGATGAAGCGGTTGGAGTTGGAGATAGTGACTCCTGACACACCCTTGAGATTGATGACATTGGTAGTGCAACCTACCTTGTTGGACAGAATCAAAGAGAAGCAAGTTTCCGATTTGGAATTGCAAAAGATTCGAGGTAAAGTGGTTGATGGTTGCACCGGCGACTTCCTTTTGGATGATCAGGGATTGATGCATTTCCGTGGGCGGATTTGTGTACCCGCGGATTCGGGGATTAAAGAGGATATTCTTCAAGAAGCGCACCGAGCGCTGTATGTTATACATCCGGGAGGCACCAAGATGTGCAAGGATTTAAAGTTACTCTATTGGTGGCCCGGGATGAAAAAGGACGTTGGCGAGTTTGTAGCTCGTTGTCTAACTTGCCAACAAGTAAAGGCTGAGCACCGAGTTCCGGCGGGAAAACTTCAGAGTTTGCCTATTCCCATGTGGAAATAGGAAAAGATCACCATGGACTTTGTGACAGGGTTGCCTCGCTCTCAAGCAGGGCACGATGCTATTTGGGTGATCGTAGATAGGTTGACGAAGTCGGCGCACTTCGTGCCTATTCATACTACTTGGACCGGGGAGAAGCTCGCACAAGTGTATCTTGATGAGATTGTGCGGCTTCATGGAGTGCCTACATCGATTGTATCAGATCGAGACACCCGGTTTGTGTCTCACTTTTGGAGGAGTCTGCAGGATGCCCTTGGCACTCGATTGGACTTCAGCACTGCTTTCCACCCGCAGAGCGATGGGTAGTCGGAGCGCACTATACAGACCTTAGAGGATATGCTCCGGGCATGCGTGATAGACTTCCAGGGAGGATGGTCGCAGCATCTATCTATGGCGGAGTTTGCTTATAACAACAGTTATCAAGCAAGCATCAAGATGGCACCGTTCGAGGCACTCTATGGACGAAAGTGTAGATCGCCACTTCATTGGAGTGAAGTTGGAGAGAGATTGGCTTTAGGCCCCGATGTGCTCCGAAAAGCTGAGGACAAAGTTCGCATTGCTCGGGAGCGACTTTTGGTAGTGCAAAGCAGGCAGAGGAGCTATGCTGATCGACGGCGGCGAGACTTGGAGTTCCAAGTTGGAGTCCATGTTTTCTTAAGGGTTTCGCCGACTAGAGGAATAAAGAGATTTGGGATTCGGGGGAAGTTGAGTCCCCGTTTCATTGGACCGTATGAGGTTTTGGAGCGTGTAGGCCCGGTAGCGTATAGACTTGCTCTACCGCTGAACCTATCGGGCGTGCACAACGTCTTTCACGTATCGGTCCTTCGGAGGTACATTCATGATCCAGCTCATATTTTGGAAGCTGTACCAGTGGAGCTGCGCGAGGATTTGAGCTTCGAGGAGCAACCAGTGAAGATTTTGGCTCGCGAGGTGAAGAAGCTGCGGAATCGGGATATTCCGTATGTGAAGGTCCTTTGGAGCAACCACGGGGAGCGGGAGGCCACGTGGGAGCTAGAGAGCGCGCTGCAGGAGCGCTATCCCCATCTTTTTCAGACGGAGGCTTGAGGTACTTTGCCTTTTTCGAGTTTCGCGGACGAAACTCTTTTTTAGGAGGGGTGAATGTAACGCACTGGACCTTGCAAATTGCTGGGTTCGAGTGATTGATTGTGTTCTGAGCTTTTCCAGACTTTCTGGTGGGTTGTTGACAGTGTTCCGACCTATGGTTCGAGCCCCGAGAATTGTGGTTTAAAACCTTGCATCAAAATCCAAAAAGTTGGATTTTTGGTCAGCTCTCGGGTAGTCTTCTGCAGGCTGTGTACCGGTACGGGCTTGATGGCTATACCGGTATGGGGTTGATGGCTGTACCGGTACGGGCCCGCGTACCGGTACACAGACGGCTTTTCGGCCAAACCCGAGGATCGGGTTTGCGTTTTCGTGGGTTGTGTACCGGTACACAAACACGTGTACCGGTACGCAGTGCAGTTTCGGGCTATTTCGTGGAGGGGTGTTTTTGTAATTGTTACAACACCTTTATATACCACCCCAGCCCCCTTGGCTGCTCTCCTTGAGCTCCAAACAGAGAGAAACAAGGTGAGTCTTTCCCTCTTGGTTTGATCTCCATTTTTGGTGGTTTTTATGGGTTTTGATCTCTTTCCCTTCTCTACTTCTTGCTTTTGTGGGATTTTTCACCATTGGAGAAGCATGGGATCTTGGTTGGAGCTTGTTTGGAGATCAACCTTCAACCCTAGAGGACGTGGAGCTTGGTTTTGAGCATCTTGTGAGGTTAGTAAACTTAATCTCCCATTTGAATTAAGTTTTGAAGGTTTCTCTTGGATGAAACCCTAGATTTTGGATTCTAGGGCTAGAAATAGGGATTTTTGATTTGAGAGCTTTGAAACCTAATTGATGGGTTTAGAATCTTTGTTTAGGTTAGATTGGAAGGACTCTAACTCCCATTTGGAGATCGTGAGAGCCTCCTTCGCAATCGGTAAGTTTTTCTCCAACCCTAGCTTGAGAAGCTTAATGATTGAGCTATTTGCTCTTCGTTCCGTTTGGGTGACCCTATTTTTGATGTTTCTAGGGTACTAGGAAGCTTGTGGATACCTTCGTTCGGCGAAACGAAGAAGTCGATTTTGGTGGGTTTGACTTCATGAAAATGGGGCAAAATGGCCCCTATGCCTTCTAAACTTTTCGTAAAGTATTCTTGAATGCAAATTCATACTAAACATGATTTATGTGAATTTTAGAACACTTAACATGCATGCCTCATGTATCGTAAAATTTGTACTCCATATAGTAGAGCTATATGTGTAGATTGCATGCATTGTGGATAGTGCTTGGTTTTGCAAGTTGAGAACATGTTTCCATGCTAGAATTGAGTGAACTATACATCATGAATATATTAATGCCATGCTTGGGACTCGTTGAACAAAAGTGCCATAAAGGGGCACATGGAATTAGTAAACTATGAAAATGCAACTTAGAGACATGATGATCGGCCATTGTACATCTGCTATATTCCATGTTAGAGACATGATGACATAGAGATAGGCTATTGAGATACTTGATATATTCCATGTTTTAGACATGAGGACTTGATACTTGAGACAGATCATTGCTTGCTTGCCATTGTGCTCATTCGCACATGCTTGTGAGGGTTGCTCCCTACAAGCTGGTACTCCGGAGATAGCCATCGCAACATATACTCGCCCGTGCGGGATTGGGCGCCGAAGTGGGTTGCCGTGGGGGAGGCTCATCCCTAGAGTGGGGATGTTGACTACCACGGGGTCATTAGGCACGGCGCAGGCCAGACAGCCTTCGGGTGGGTCTTATATGATTGGGACTTAGTGACAGAACATGCTATGTGAACTTTAAAACTATTAAAGTGGACTTGGAGTAGAATAGTAAACAATGACATCTTTACTATTTTTGCATCGAGGATATCGCATTGGTTGCATTTCTATGCTTATGCATGTCATACACATCCATGTACATTCATAATATCGTTGCTTTATTACTTATGCAAATCATGCTAAGTAGAGACTCTATGTTATAGTAAGTTACATTTTACTCACCTTTCGCTTTACTACATTGTTAGTCACTGACCTCTTTTCGTAGCTCTTGGGCCTTGTGGCGCAGTTCACTTAAGTCAGTAATTGCTCACTGGGAACTATTTTTAATAGTTCTCACGCCCCCGTTTTCTGGTTTTCTTTCAGAGCCTTCTGCACCGGTGGAGGCACGGGATCGCGGCAATGGGATCGCATAGCTAGCTAGCGAGGAGCGGTTCTTACCTAGGTGGTTTGCTCTTTTTTTTTGTCGTTGAGAGAGAGTGAGAGATTTTATATCCATGTATAGAGACCACCTATGTATCTACCTTTGGCACTTGTATTTGGGATTTTTTTTGTATTACTTTATGCTTTTATTAGTGGATTCCAGTTTTATGCTCTTTTCTTTATTGTAGAACTTAGTATTATATCATGCTCTGATACTCCTAATTGTCTTTTATTACCGTTTTATTTATTGTTGTTTTTAGACGCCTTATATGTTTTAGACATATGGCGGGTCTGGGCACGCGCCGGGCGGGCTTCCGCTGGGTCCCGGGGCGTGACAGGCAGACAAGGGAGGTGATGTCCATCTAGCGTCTGTTCGACGCGCTCAAACCGGACCAAATTGGTAGCGATCTCGGGGCGTGTGTAAGGACTGAGAATTTGACCGTATAGTCAGACTCTCTGTTGACGATGTTTTTGTGTGTAATTTAATTACAAAAGCACTCGTCAAGTTTCGGGAGAAAACGAGTTAGAATGGAGACTTTACGCGATCTCCAAGTTTCACTTAAAGTGAATAGTAACTCGATTTTATGGAGAAGCAACGGTGTGAAGTTGGCTTTAGGCTTGTATCGGACTCCGTTCATAGTGATCTAATAGCTCATTTCGAATGGTTCAGCCATTCTGGAACCAATGGCAGTGACGGATTTTGGGTTTGATGTACGGATTTTGAGAAATTCTAAAAATACATGTATTATATGAATTTGTGCGCCGTTTTGCCTTTCGGAGAGAGAACGGGTTCCACTGCGAATCCATGATCGATCGAGGCGAACCAAAATTATGGGTTTGTTGTCTCCATTGTGCTGATCACACTGGCTTGATCCTTTCGCAAATCTGACGGACGGATCTGCAGATAATGCGCGTTGTTCGAGGAGGGGTCTTTGATGGCAAAACGATATTCTTGCGAAAAGCGTGACATTTTATGTGTCGTTTCGTGTGAAACCGAAGGTGGAGGTGTATTCGCGCGTTTTACACGCGCTGTGAAGGACCCACTATTAAATACTGAGGTTTGGTGGGCTAACTCGCAATTGTACACTTCTCTATATAAAGTTCACCTAGGGTTTGCCCATTGGCTTACTGTTCCGAACGATCGGAGGCTTCCCGATCTCTACGGAAAGGAGCACAATGATTGTTACTCTTTGCTGATCATCATGCTCACCTTATATTCTGTCGGGAAGACTTCGTTTTGCTATTTCGGCAGTGTCGCCCCTTTAGGGCCTTCTTGGCTGCTGTTTCAGCTTTGCGTGCACTTTTCTAGCGATCCGAGGCTGTCCTGATGCCTCCGGAGGTAAGCACGGTGATTGCTGGTCTATGCTAATCACAGTTCTCACCTTTGGATCAGCGGATGTCATATCGGCCTGTTCGGTGTGATTTTTCACGACTGCGCGCTGTTCGTAGAACTTTGGGGTTGCTCCTGTGCCTCCCACAGTGAGCCGTTGTGCTCCGGATCATGAGCACGGCCTCCAGCATGTCGAGACCTATCAGTACGTGTTTCGGCGGACCTTGGAAGTCCTCGGTTTGCGAGAACGAGCCACTAAATCACCCGATTTACATAAATTGATAGATTTTATGTAAATATAGGGATTTTTATGCATTTGTGCACCTTGTGGCTACTGTGGCAGTGTGTATGTGTGTGAGGTGACCTTTGGACTAATTGTCCAAGGTCCGTTAGCCTTCGCGAAAATCGAAAGTCGATTTTGGTGCGTTTTTCGGCGAAATTCGCCGAAAGAACGCGGTTTCGGTTCGGATTTCTTCTGACAATGTTTGGTTGCCCTGTGAATTGTCGCTGAGCCTTGTTGGCTGGTCACCATCATCATATTGTGGGTTCGTTGATGACGGGTGAGCGACGGTGGGTTCCGGTGTCGAAATAGACACTTTCGGGAACCCAGATTCGTACATTTATCCGGTGATAATTGTGTAGTGGTGTTACCTCGTGTTTGCTGCCAAGACATCCAAATTGGAGTGTCTTGTGGCAGCGGGTGACTCGTGACACGAGTCGGTGAGTTTCGGGACACTTAGTGGGTCCCGATGGCGTCCCGGTGTGATTTTTGGGACTTCCGGCGAGTTACGGTGATCGGTTTTGGAAAATCGATTTTGGGGACTTGTATGGGGGTTTGTGAGTTGTGTACTTCAGGTTAGTGGTTTGGATACTGACTTAGTTGATCTTCTTAGGTCCAGTAGGCTCCGTGCGCACTCAGTGTTCCGATGCGACAGTGACAGGTGGGTGCTTCGAGCTTGTAGTCGGTGAGATCATTTCACCCTTCCTCTGTTCTTTCATATCAGCATCATAGTCTCTACATGTCAGTTGATTATTTATCGTTTGTTTATCGTATCTCATTGATTGCATTTGGATAGTTGTGGATAGACATGTAGAGCAGGTTGCATATATATTGTATCTCTGTGGACCTTGGGTCTAGGCAACACATCGACTCCTTTGTCGTGTGTTTTGTTCGGCATTGTACGCCCTTGCACCTGGCTTTGGCCATGGCACCGGTCTCTTTTTGCCGGTTTTCATTTTGAGCATATCAGCATGATTTAGTCACAGCACTGTATATTCTAGACACCAGGTTGGTTTGGCCACTAACCAAGGGGTGTATGTATCCGAATAGGTCGTCGGTGATGCATGAATAAGTTGGCAGTGTCTACTCTGTGACAGGCAATGCTTGAGGTCTGTGGACCAATATAGCAGTATCAGATTAGGTTTGATTTTGGACTATTTACCCTTGAGGCATCCGTTCAATTGAGTTTTTATTACAGTAGTAGTTTCATTCTTGCTCAGTTATTATCCTGTTTCTATTACTACTGTAGTTGCTCTTATATCATATCATGTTCATATCTGTTGTTCTATCTCCTTTGGTTTCCCGTGATTACGGTTTGCCTTCGTGGCTCTGTCGTACCCGCTAGAAAACCATGGTTGCGGTTTCTCACCCCCCATTCCTCCCAGGTGTCATAGACGAGGAGTTGGTATTTGGGCTCGATGGGAGGACGATCTAGCTAGTTGGCAGTAGCGACCGTAACCCTGATTATATTTTTTCCCGCATTCAGTAGTTGTTAATAATAAATGGTTCAGTTAGATGTTTGAATGTTTGTGGGTCACTAGTTTTGGTTTTATAGATATTCAGTTCTCGAATTTGTGTATTTATACATATTTACACATCGTGGTTTTCTACCCCTCGAGGTAGTTGATTTTCAAAATAGAGTTTTCATGTGGGAAACAGTTTTAAAAAGGTTTTCGAATAGTTTTCATGAATTAATGAATTAGAGTTTAAGAACAAAAGCTTCCGTGTGCGGAGCACTTTTAAATAGCATGTTTGTTGTATTGTGCATTGCATCATCCAGCGCCTAAGGAGTGCTTAGAGGCATGCATCATCTCTAAGGATCGTTAGCTGTATGGAAATGCATATCATGAATTGGTTGTTGATTGGTAAATGTAGGTTGTGGTTGAGATCCTGCTGTATAGTTTACACACCGTGCAAATACAAAGGAGACTCTGTCCGAGTGGACAGAGGAACATTGTATTTATGGTGGATTTGAACGTCACGTGGGCCAAGTTGAAAAAAAAAAAAATGGCACGTCTTCCGCAACTCTGTTTCAAAATGGTAATGGATTTTAAAAAGGCTTTTAAAATCGGCCCGGGGCGTGACAGATTAAGATAGTATCAGAGCGTGAAACAACTACAACTACATTTGCAAGTTTTCTGACTGAACCACTAGTTAGGTTGACCATAGGAGGACCATAAGATTTTAAGCACGTACGAGCGCGGGGTATTCGAGATTTAGTCTCGAGGTTTTCGAGCTAGGAGGCTCGAAGGTTGATCTGTGTTTATTACCTCGTGTTTCTTGTGTTGCAGGTTATGGCATGTACTTGTTTTGGTGTTAGGAGTGGGGGCAATGAGGAGACTAGCTCTGAGCAGTGAGGTGTCGACAGACTGCTATTACTACTATTATCGCCCCACCTCCAACACAGGACATGGAAATCTTGGCTAGTCAATCCGTAGGCATAGGGTTCACTCTTCTAAGCTATGTCAGATGATTCTGCTGGTGGAGTTACCAAGGCGGATGTTTCGACCTTTTTGGGTTCCTTGTCAATGTGGTGTGTGTCGGATGTGGCTTTTGTACAGTCGTGATGTCGGATCTCTGTTTATGCATTCTAGTGCATTATAGTGTCATTGGTTGGCTTAGTTTTGTGTCACGTCTCCAACCTTCTGTTGGCGATGGATCCGCGGGTATTTTACCTTTCTTTCGATAAGTACGTTGGCTGCAGACAATGTAGTGTTGAAAGTTAGGACAAGATACCCTACCCCTTTTGCAAAATATCTGGATTGGGTCGATATTTCTTTTCTCTTGCATGGAGGTGACGGTTATCTTAGATCATCTAGTGAGCCTGGTGGTTGTCTCAGATGTCGCAGCTTGTGATGTTGTACAAGGTATACATTTTGGTTTATCGTGGATTCCTTGGATTGGATTGGGTTGCTGTTTGGTCACTTGGTGAGAGGTACATCGAAGTCTCGTTGAGACTGGCATTGAGTATTGCAAGGAACATCGATCACTAGGGTCCCTTAGGGATAACAGCGACAGGGTCTCGTAGAGACAGATGTTGGGCATCACTGGTGGTTTGATCGCATGTTGCGAGTGGCAACTCTGTTCACCTAGTGACGGACATGCATTGGCTTTATGTTGATTGTTTGTACCTGAATGAGTGTTGAGCAGGCTAAATTGTCGGCCGAACTAGTATTGGCAGCCTTAGACCTTTTTGGTCTAGGCGGATGGTTAGGTCTTGGACCTCAGAGAGTCGGGTGCCATCGAAGGGTTCCGATGGTTAAGGTTGGACTCTATCTGATTATAGTTAGAACTGGTAGGAGGTTGTAGCCTCCAAGGTGAGTGTTGGTACTCAGGTTTAGGGGTTTTCCTACCTTGGCACTATAGCCGCGTTTGGTGCGTTAGTGGATTGTTAACCGAAATTGTTTTCGGTGGTGTGTAAGCAAGTTTCGGGGACGAAACTTTCTTTAATGGAGGAATGATGTAGGGACTAAGAATTTGACTATATAGTCAGACTCTCTGTTGATGATGTTTTTGTGTGTAATTTAATTACAAAAGCACTCGTCAAGTTTCGGGACAAAACAAGTTAGAATGGAGATTTTACGCGATCTCCAAGTTTTACTTAAAGTGAATAGTAACTCAATTTTCTAGAGAAGCAACGGTGTGAAGTTAGCTTCAGTCTCGTATCGGAATTCGTTCATAGCGATCTAATAGCTCATTTTGAACGGTTCAGCCATTCTAGAACCAATGGCGCTGACGGATTTTAGGTTTGACGCACGGATTTTGAGAAATTCTGAAAATACATGTATTATATGTATTTGTGCGCCGTTTCGTGTAGCACACTGGACCTTTGCAAATTGCGAGGTTCGAGTGTTTGATATGTATTCCGAACTTTTCCACACTTGGTGGAAGGTCGTAGATGGTATTCCGACCTAAAAGTTTGATTTCTTGAATTTGGCTAAGTCCTGGAGTTTTCACTCTCGGGGACCGG
This sequence comes from Ananas comosus, assembly GCF_001540865.1. Classification (NCBI taxonomy): domain Eukaryota; kingdom Viridiplantae; phylum Streptophyta; class Magnoliopsida; order Poales; family Bromeliaceae; genus Ananas; species Ananas comosus. The sequence continues at coordinate 21,000 of NW_017891018.1, forward strand.
TCCCTGGCTAGGAGAGACCGGTTCCATCTGAACAGTGTCGCGGCCAGCTTGAGACAACCGGTCCCTGGCTAGGAGAGACCGGTTCCCGAACGCGTGTTTTGCTAGAAGGTACGAGAGACCGGTTCCCGAACGTTGGTTTTGCGGGGCAGGCTGAGAGACCGGTCCCTTAGCACGAAAACTGCCCAGACCGGGCAGTGCACAGGTTGCATTTTTTTTAGAGGGACCTAGGTGGATTTTGTTACATTTGAAGGCTTATAGAGCCTTTCCTGTAAGGAAGTGAATTCTCGAAATCCGAGGATTGTACTTCATCCAGGATCGACTAACTGTCGAGAGAATACCCTTTGTGGGAGTTGAAAATGTCCAAAACACAAAAAGTGCTTTGGAGTTGAGTTCGCGAGAGCAAATAGATAAAAATCTAGACTCAGTAGATTTTTGCCCTCGGGGACCGGTCCCTGGAGGGAAGGACCGGTCCCCGTAGCTGAGGGTCGCGGGGGAGGTCGATGCGACCAGTCCCTAGCTGAGGGGACCGGTCCCCGTGCGCGACACCCGCGAGAAGAAGCCAAAATTTGGATAAGTCCTGAAAGTTCCCCGTTCGGGAACCGATATCTCAGGAAAGACCGGTCTCCCAGGGACCGGTCCCTCGGGGGAGGACCAGTTCCCGTGCGCGAAAAGTCCCCAGACTGCTGGGAGAGCTCTCGGGGACCGGTCTCCCCGACCAGGGACCGGTCCCTCTGGGCGAAAACTGCCCAGTGAGGGCTGTGCAATGGATGGAAAGTTGAGGGGTTTAGATGCAAAATGGCCTTTATTAGAGTTGGCTGATGTAACACACTGGACCTGTGCAAATTGCGAGGTTCGAGTGTTCGATTTGTATTTCGAACTTTTCCACACTTGGTGGAGGGCCGTCGATGGTATACCGGTCTAAAAGTTCGATCTCGAGAGTTTTGGCAGAGTCCTGAGAGTTTTTACTCTCGGGGACCGGTCCCTGATAGGAGAGACCGGTCCCCCAGTGAACAGTGCTGCGTGGCCGGCAAGGCAACCGGTCCCTGGCAGTCGAGACCGGTCCCCGAGCGCGTCTGCGCGGGGAGAGACCGGTCCCGCGCAGGGAAAGACCGGTTCCTGAACGTTGGATCTTCGGGGGCAGGCTGAGAGACCGGTCCCAGGTCGGGGAGACCGGTCCCTCTGGGCGAAAACTGCCCAGACCGGGCTGATGTAAATTTGAGTTTTTGAGGGGCCTATGTGGATTTTGTTACTTTAGAGGCTATAAGCAGCCTCTCCTCCCCTCTCACTCTCATTTTCTCTCCCTCACACTCTTCCTACACTTCTAGAGAGAGAAAGGGAAGGAGAAGAAGGAGAAGGAGAGGAGAAGAGCTTGCTTGGAGGCCTTGGAGCACCATCTTCTTCCTCATTTCCCACCTTTGGAGGCTTGGAGCTTGCGGTTGGAGCTTTGTGGAGGATCAAACTTCAACCCTACTTGGTTTTGAGCTTGGATTGGGGCTTCTCTTGAGGTTGGTAGCTTGTAATCCCCATTTGTTACATGCTTTCCTAGGTTTTACTAGATGAAACCCTAGATTTTGGGATTTAGGGTTTATTTTGGGGGTTTTTGAATTTGGGGGCTTTGGAACCAAATTGATGGGTTTAGAACCTTTGTTTAGGTTAGATTGGAAGGACTCTAACTCCCATTTGGAGATCGTGAGAGCCTTCTTCGCAATCGGTAAGTTTTCTCCAACCCTAGCTTGAGGAGCTTAATGATTGAGCTATTTGCTCTTCGTTTCGTTTGGGTGACCCTATTTTTGATGTTTCTAGGGTACTAGGGAGCTTGTGGATACCTTCGTTCGGCGAAACGAAGAAGTTGATTTTGGTGGGTTTGACTTCATGGAAATAGGGCAAAATGGCCCCTATGTCTTCTAAACCTTTGTAAAATATTTTTGAATGCAAATTCATGCTAAATATGACTCATGTGAATTTTAGAACACTTAATATGCATGCTTCATATATCGTAAAGTTTGTACTCCATATAGTAGAGCTATATGTGAAGATTGCATGCATTGTGGATAGTACTTGGTTTTACAAGTTGAGAACATGTCTCCATGCTAGAGTTGAGTGAATTTAAGCGTCATGAACACATTAATGCCATGCTTGGAACTCATTGAACCAAAGTGTCATCAAGGGGCACTTGAAACTAGTAAACTGTTAAACTGCAACATAGAGACATAATGTTTAGGCCATCGTACATCTGCTATATATTCTATGTTAGAGACATGATGACATAGAGATAGGCCATTGGAACAATCGATACATTCCATATTTTAGACATGAGGACTTGATACTTCAGACAGATCATTGCTTGCTTGCCATTTGTGCTCATTCGCACATGCTTGTGAGGGTCGCTCCCTACAAGCCGGCACTCCGGAGATAGCCATCGCGACACATGCTCGCCGTGC
>NW_017891018.1:25455-27463 GCF_001540865.1 Ananas comosus
TGGAGAAGTGGTTGATGCATATGGAGAAGCTCTTCCGCGACACCTTCGTGGAGGAGAGGGACAGAGTTTGGCTCGCCACTCACCACTTGGACGGCGAGGCCTACCGTTGGTGGTTGAATTTTCAGGAGCACCCCAGCACTGACTTGGCATCTATCACATGGACGAGGTTCAAGGAGCTTCTTCTGGCGCATTACTTTCCGACCAGCGTCAAGAGAAAGATGGAGCAGGATTTGCGCAGTTTGCGCCAGGGTGATAGGACCGTAGCCGAGTACGAGAGGGAGTTTTCTCGGCTTCTGCATTGCGTGCTCTTTGTCGTGCGGGACGACGAGGACAAGGCCCGCATCTTCGAGCGAGGGTTGCGACCGTCGATCTTCCGGTTTGTGCAATCCTCTAACCTCCAAACCTACCGGGAGGTGGTAGATCGCGCGCTCATCGTGGAGAGCGGCGCGACAGAGGTCCAGGAGCAGCGTGAGGCTAGGGACAAAGGAAAGGCCAAGAGGCCTGCTGCTGAGGGTGCGAGCCAGACGCACTCTAGGAGGCCGCCGAAGCATTCGAGAAGCCAGCAGCGTGGGCGTGGCTCGGCGACTCACCGAGGAGGTTCTGACCGATGCCGACCTCCCCAGTGCGTGATCTGTGGTGGTCCACACATTCCACCGCAGTGCCCGCAGCGGGGAGGGAGGTGTTTCCAGTGTGGCCAGGAGGGCCACTTTCGGACCGAGTGCCCGAGAGGATCTTCACCGGCACCATCGACTCCATCGGCACCGGCTCTACCAGCCGTCAGCCAGGGGACTCCATCGGCACAGTATCAGCCTGGGCGGCCACTCGTCCAGGGCCAGAGCGAGGGATCACGACAAGCCCCGAGTGGGCGCATGTACGCCGCTCAGACCGAGGAGGCGGCAGCAGCCGAGGATGTGGTTGCAGGTATCATTTTGCTTGATGGCATTAGAGTTCGTGCTTTATTTGATACTGGTGCATCGCATTCATTCATAGATCGGCTGTTTGCCGAGTTGCATGGCATCCCTTTGGTTCCTTTGTTGCATGCGGGACATGTTGTTGTACCCGACCACATTTTGGATATTAGAGAGTATAGCCCTAGTTGCCCTATTCGGGTAGGAGATTGGATCATGCCTATAGATTTGCTAGCTTTGCGCAAGCTGGGGGATTTTGATGCGATCTTGGGCATGGATTGGTTGACCAAGTATTATGCCACGATTGATTGCAAGAATCGCACGATTACTTTTAGAGAACCGGGGCAGACGGAGGTGGTATTTTGTGGATGCCGGAGTTCGCTGTTTGCGATGACGATCAGCTCATCTCGAGCTAGGCAGCTGATCAGCAGAGGTTGTATAGCCTACCTGGCTAGTGTCGTGCAGAGGGGCGAGGATGACACCCCTAGGATCGAGGATATCCCGGTGGTGCGGGAGTTCCAGGATGTGTTTCCAGCTGAGCTACCGGGTATGCCTCCTGATAGAGAGATTGAGTTTGTGGTAGATCTCGTCCCTGGGACTACTCCAATCTCAAAGGCACCCTATAGGATGGCACCGGCAGAGCTGAGAGAGCTGAGGGCACAGCTGCAGGATTTGTTGGACAAAGGCTTTATTCGACCAAGCGTCTCGCCTTGGGGAGCACCAGTTCTGTTCGTCAAGAAGAAGGACGGATCGCTTCGCCTTTGTGTGGATTATCGTGAACTCAACAAAGTCACGATCAAGAACAAGTATCCGTTGCCGAGGATCGACGACTTGTTTGATCAGCTTCAGGGATCGTGTGTGTATTCCAAGATAGACTTATAGTCGGGATACCACCAATTGAAGATCAAACCCGAGGACGTGTCGAAGACGGCTTTCAGGACACGGTATGGATATTATGAGTTCACAGTTATGCCGTTCGGGCTTACTAATGCCCCGACAGCTTTTATGGATCTAATGAACCGTGTCTTTAAGCCTTACCTGGATAGGTTCGTCGTGGTGTTCATCGACGATATTTTGGTCTATTCTCGAAGTGATGCAGA
>NW_017891019.1:0-27438 GCF_001540865.1 Ananas comosus
AACATGGGTGATCAACTCCTAATTACCATCTTAAAGTTATTGTAGCTGGGTTAGCACGCGCGTAGATGGTTCCGTGGTGTTTGTTTGTGGTTACCGACTTAGAAAAGATGTCGTTTCTAGAAGAGTAGAAAGAATCCATGTATTGTATTTTGTACGGATCTCGGCTGCTGCTGCTTTTTTTTTCTGTGGGAAGCTGTGAAGAAACCTTTGTCCTCCTCCCTTCCTTTAAAATCTGCTTTTGACTTTTATAAGCTCCATTGTTTGACCTTCCCTTTGGATTTTAAACTCTGGTAATTTTGTAATTTTTGTTTCCCAAAGAAAAATGGTTTTCAACATTTTTCAAAGCGCATGACTCAATCCAAACATGTAAAATTTGGTTTTGTGGATTTCTTTTTCTATTTTTAAAGAAAAAAATAACACGCTACCAACTTCATTCATTAAATAAGTGAATTAAGTTACATAAAGTGAAACAGCCGAGATCTTAGAAAATAAAAAGTCAAAAGAAAAAAGAGCAAGAAAGAAGAACCTAATACAAAATAAGAACAAACAACAAAAACGAATAGTTTGCCAAACACCAACCTCACACAACTCTACAAAAATCGGCCCACTCCTTCACCAGTAGTCCAATACGGTGAGCAGGAGGGGTAGCGTCTATTGATAGGTTCCGAAAGATAACATTATTTCTTTCACTCCAAATCGTCCACCATGTGGCTGCCACAAGAATCTGGACTTTCGCAGTGTCACCCTGTGACCTCTTCCCTGCCAGTGCCTCCCAAGCGGTGTTGTCATTCTCTGTGAAGGTGAAAACATGAGAGTCATCAAAGAGTGAAATAAAAAAAAATCTACTAACAACACATCCCATCAACAAGTGGTCTACTGTCTCCAGATTATCAGCACACAAAACACACTTGTTATTTTCTGATCATCCATTTTAATCAGATTGTCCACAGTAGGTAGTCTCTTTTTTAAAATTAACCAAAGAAAAATTCTGACTCCTAAATGATTGTGTGCAGAATAAAGTTCGGATTTGAACAAAAAATAAGTAGTATTTTTTTAAAAAAAAAAAAACTACACAATGGTGTTGGATCTAATTAATTACTACTTAGAGTGGACCAAATCCTATCCCATCTAGTAGAACTGTAGAAACCCTGTCATGGGAGTGTTTGGGTAGAATCTAATAAATGCTCAGTAATGGTTCGGGATAGGTATGAGTAAACTAAGTCCTAATTAAGTTATTAAGGTGACTAGAGTGGCAATAGGAACAGGATAGGAGACCTATTTGAACATGGCTCTTACAATTAGACCCTAGTGGCCATCCTTTAGAAATAAATAAATAAAGATGCTCTAATATTCCAGCTCCATAAATTTCGAGGCTTTTAAGTGAACGGGACTATTTTACAAATGAAGTTAAATTTGGTATCATAAAAAGATCCTTCATAGTAACACTTTTGTAAGTGCTGCCACAATTAACTTATTAGGCTGTTTTTTTTTTATATTTATGATCTTGCTAGTATAGATAATATAAAAGATTTTGATTTATTTAAACGTTCACGTAAATTTGTTAAGTTCTCAAGTTCGAATTCTATTTGATTCACATGTCAAGCTAAATTTATTTTTTAAAAAATAAATGAAACAGATAGCACGATACTATTCTTTCAAAAAAAATTCGAATTATAATTAATATGTTATTTTTAGATAATAGTAAAAGTATATTTTTAAAAGATTTTGTGCTAATATAATTGTACTTGATTGAACTGGGAGCTGTTGATCTAGGCAACACAGGCAGTATATTTCGCAAAACTCTTTACACGCTATAGAGAAATGTCCGAAGTATTGTAATTAAAAAAACAAAAAAATTATGGATAGGCCCTTCAGAACTGCCCAGTCTACTAGTACCTAATAACTTGTTACGTTTAAATTATTATTTCAAAATTTTTAAGCTTAGTTATTAGTAATAATATGCTAGTTACATATAAGTCTTTTATATTCTTCCAATTTTGACATTAAGATCACTTTCAACTGCTAAACCAGGTTTGATACTAGTTATACAAGCCGACCTTTTAAATAATAATTTATTAGATGTAAACAATCGACCTAAAATATTTAAATTTATTAATTTTGTTAAAGAGAAAGATAACATGCTATTATTTATTTTAAAAAAAAAAAATAAATTCAGCTAAAAATATAAAACCACTAAGATTTAAACTTGAGATTTTGAATACTAATTATCTAATTTTTTGCCATTTGTGCTAAGAACGGTCCGTGCGTAAATTTAATTGTTAGTTACAGTGCATCTTTCGTATATTAACTTCTCATATTTTCAGATAAGTCATGCTTCAATACATCATATAAATCTTGACCATTTATTTTTCTTAATAGATGGTTTATATTTAATATGACTCTAGAGATGACATACTATTGAAGCATAGGTATCATTCACCAAGTACCTATTTAAAGGGTATTTTGGTCTTTGTAAAATATGAGAAGTTAATATACGAAAGATGCACTGTANCATGACTTTAATAAGATGCCAAGAAGAAAAATTATTGGTAGAACTCCAACAAATTACAGTATTTTGATGCGCACAGAATCTTTTACTGACCATGATTTTATCTGTCATTTCGACTATGACTCGGACAAGACTTATCTCACACTTCCAGCTAATGAACTGGCTCTGATACTTTTTTTTTTTTGAGAGATAGGTAGCACGCTACCCGCTTCGTTTATTTCATTTAGAAATAAACTTAGCTAGAAATGTGAATCAACTAGGATTCGAACTTGGGTCTCGGGTATCAACCACCAAGCCTTTTGCCGCTTGCTCTAGGGACGATCGGTCTGGCTCTGATACTAAATGAAACGATCCGACGCGCCAGTAATAATAACTCGTTAGACTCAAACCACCGGCCCAAAATACTTAAATTCAATTATTTTGTCTAGCCTAATCAAGCTTATATATCCTCACATCCAGGCATAAACTATCTAATGTGAGATTATTGGGGTGTCATAGTTAGATATGAAATGTATCCTATATTAGTCTTTAAAAAGTATGTATCCTGTCTAGAATGAAGTGTTAAACAACTTTACTTTCATACTTTAACTATAGCTCTCTCAAAATATAAATAAGTATCAGAACAATCTGACTTCAATACTATAGGATAATATCGATAGCTCTTTTTGTGATAACAATTCACACTATTAAAAGTTTTCAAAATGCTCCGAATTTTTTAATCTTTTAAAATATATAAAAGCAGCTGCATTTGGCAGCGCGATTCAAAACTAGACTTAAAAAGTGGGAAATGATAGTCGAAAGTCTAATTATTATTTTCAAGAACGTATTAAAATTTAATTAAATCATCGCCCTCAAAATTTGAAGCCCCCGAACACTTTGGGGTACATCTGAGAGGAGCCGTAGCAGTTCCGAACTGCACGCTTGCCCAGACAGGTGCGACAAGACCGACAGCTCCCGTCAACTACCCACCCCCGCCCAGTCTGTCCCCCATTCCCGCCCTGTCTCTTTCTGCTCACCACCACTTCCGAGGCAACCAAAAGAAAAATAAAAACATCATATCCCCCGCTTTCTCAAACTTATTATGGAAAAAAAAATCCATTGGAGAGATCATACCTAAATTATTATCTTTCCAATAATTGTTAAGTAAAAGAGCAGTGATCATTATAATTGAACTATCTAATTTTTTAAAATTTTAATTTTACTATTTAATATTTTATTTTATTTTATTTTATTTAAATTAATAAATAATTATTTAAAATTTAAATATGTCGTTTATTCATATAATTTTCGCAATTATAAATACAATAAAATAAATAATTAGTTTAAATTTTAAAATCAAAATATCATTTAAATCAAATAATTTGAAAGATTGCATAGTACAATCAAATATTTAAAAGATTAAATAGTCTGATCAACCTAAATAGGAATAATTTCATCAATACCCTTCTAAGAGATAGAAATTTCATAGATGCCCCTATAAATTACAAAATATCAGCAATACCCCTCTATAAAACAAAAATATTCACAAATACCCTTAAGATTAACATTCCGTTAAAAAATCATCTAATATTCTATAAATACCCATTTTACCCTTATTAATTACTAATTTAACTAAGTGTAATAATTTCAGATTAATTACATGATCAAGATCAATTCTTAATCTTTCAATCACATAATAATTCAACATTCTTTTTAAAATTTTACAATTAAATATCTATAGTCTATTGAGTGTAATAATTAAATCTTGTTATAATTTATTGCTTGTAAATTATATATAGTTGTAATGCAATTGTCCATTGTAATATTCAATATTAATTTCAAGATTTAATTTTTTTGAATTTTATTTAAATAACTCACATAAGTCATACAAAAAATATTTTGATATAAATTTTTTTTGATATTAGTATTTTTCATATGACCCAATCAAGCAACCGTTTTTTAATTGCACATTTATTATCAACAAAAAAGTAAAATTGTATGAAGACCCGCTCACCCATTAGTCCACTTTGGCATGGCCCTAGCTTTGAATAATATATATATATATAAAATGATATTACTTTTATACCATATATACTAAACTAATTAATTAATGAGACTCGCTATATTTTAAAAGTATCAAGTTATTGGTCGGTTGTAGATTTGTGTCCATTGATTAAGATTCGCGATGATTCCACCTATTCATCTACGCAATGATTAAGTACGAAAAATATTATTTTTAAAAATTTGAACCTCATTCGATCTCAATTTCTTATTGATTCTGTACAAAGAACACGGCGCCAACCGAGGGTAAATTAGTCATTTCAATAACCATCTCTACGACCGCAGCGACATATTGTGATAATTTTCTACATTTGAAGGGATATATACTGATATTTAATTTATAGGGGCTATTTACGTATATTCTAATTATTAAGAGGGTATGTGAAATTGCCCTATCTACAAATCTAATATCTCACTGTTAACTTATATAAATATGCAGAATATTAATGCTAATTACAAAAACCGTGTCCTATAAAATATCTTTTTTTTTTTACTCACTTTCTTCCTAAATTTTTTTAAAAATCTATATTTTTAAAAAAAATAATATTCTAAATACCATAATCATTGTAGCATCAGTACTTTTCACACATAATCCAGCGAAGCATATGTTATGCAACACACACATCGTGCGAGAGTGATCGCACGATTCAACCACTTTTGCAGAAGCTCCCCCACACCACCCACAAAATGGAAAATAAATCTGGCCAGAAACAATATGTAACAGCAATTGCACAACATACACCGCATTTAATTTAAGGAAACAAGAGCACTGTTGACCAAGGCAACATTTAGATCTACAAACATAATAAGATGGTCAGATAAGCAGATAGTGACCCACCACCTAAAAAATCAGCCTTTCTTCCCTCTTACTAGTAGATCTGCCTCATTGCTTCGCCGCCAACGAATAAACCACTCACTGCACCTCTCATTGCTTTCAATTGATAAAACAAATAGATTATAATTTCAACGACGCTATATGAAGGAATTGACGCATAGCAACCAAATGACAGAAACCTTGAAGAGGAAGTGCGCTGAACCGCTGCGCAGCCACAACTCACCTTTGATGGACTAGGGTTAATGCCATACCGTAAATCATTTCTAGTAACACATGTTAAGCTTAAGATGCAAAAGGGGACTTTGAGCACACTAATACTAAACCTTTTAAATAATGAAATCACACCGGCAGAGCCATAAACTCTATAGAACATAGATTCATAATGATATTCGTATATATCAATGAGCAAACACATTTAGAAGTAATAATTAGGACTTCTTTCCGACCTGACATGAGGAGATTTAACTGGATAAAATGTACCCCAACACAAAACACAACACCCTCCAATATCTCCAGGGCTGAGAAAACCCAAGTTTTTGCCAAAATATCCACTATACAAACTGCGGCCCACGAACACATCTTACACACCATCCAGAAAATTTAACACAGCAGCATATACTGCTTTAATTACTGCAGACGTGACAAAATAGATACTCACCGTCCGAGCATTAAAGCATTCAAATTACACTTGTTCCAGTCTGATGAGTTAAATGACTGTTGCGGCCCGTTCCATGGCCTTGTGTGGCGAACCCTCGGCTTCGTATTTTGGTGGTACTCTATGGCTACGTTGCAATCAATGGAAATTATATAATCATACATCGGCACTTTTTTGCAAATTTCAAGTTAAAAACTTATTAAAAACAGCTGACTACGGTTAATGTATGTCCTTGTCGCTCCATGTTCAGAGCTGCTGGCAGGAAGAGTTATCTCGATAAATGTCGTCATTCAATCACTTCTTCATTACCAGTCGGCAGTTGCTAAAAACCTTAAGAGCATTCCTCTGGCAGCTTCACCTCTACTCCGTTTTAAGGAGCGCTGAAACAACCATAAGGCATAAGAACCACATACTACAAATTCGAAGCTAACTAATCGCAATGAGAAGGGTGTTTTTGTTTCAGAAAGACCAAAGCCGATTTAAGTGCTTTAACTTTCTTAAAAGTATGAGATATGTGCCAGTGCAAGCCGATTTTCTATAGCTTCATTTGCTGTTGAAGCTCCAGTTAAACTATCGTTTAAACCAACAGCTCCAATCACTATGATTATAGCTTGAAGCTCTTTTTGCAAGAGGTTGTTGAATAAAGCAGTCAAAAATGTACTTAGCAAACTTATTTCACATAAGACCTAGTTTGGTATTGCAGTGACCAAAACACCTGCTTCAATGCTTGGAAGCCGAAAAACTCCGCAATGCTACAATCTCACCTTCCAATGCCATACAATGTGGCACGGACCGGCCACCAATGAAGCTGTAACTGCATACTTGCCTTCGTGGCATGTTTTATAGAAATTTATAGCATTGGAGAAAAAGATTGAAGTACTTTTCGAATTTTTGTTTGTTTTTTTTTTTTTTTTTTTTTTTTTTTTTTTTCGGGACTTCCAGTGCCTGAAAATGCATGTGTCAATTGCACCACAATCCAAAAACAGGCCAAAATCAGTCACAAGCTACCTGCCGCAGTAGAATTATGAGCACCAATTGAGCTTCTACCCGTTTACTTCAATGCCAAAAGCTCTGTTTAGCTCCTGCACCAAGAAAAGCTCCCAAACATTTAATTGTCAAACTATTTTACTGTTGATTCTCGGAGTAGGACAGCTCTTCCTAAAGCAAGGCAAAGTAATATGGCTTTATGCTCGCTTAAGACCAAAATTTAAAGCGCAAGCTCCATGCACCAAAAGATCTCGGCCGGCTTAAAAGTTTTTTTAAATGAAGTGGGGAGATTCTCTTTAGTTATTGAGGGTGACTGGCATGTTTTTAGTTAGAGGTTGAATCTTTTATTTGCCTTAGATACAGTCACCCTCTACAAAGAGGCACAGACTATTTCCTCATATGTAAATTAGCATGAAGATTTTTGTAAATTTATATTTTTATTCCTAATGACCCTAGTATTATAAAAATCCCAGTTCAATTTTGAAAGTTTTCCACCAAGTTCTTCTCAAGCTATTTTTTTCTTTTTTTTTAGTTTTAAATAGTTTAAAATTTGATTTTTTTAACTTATATAAACTAATTAAGTTTAAAATTTAATGTTTAATCAATGTTTTGGAACTTTAATGTTGTTTTTACTATCGAGTGAACAATGTGAATTTAATTTTAAAAATAGAACTATTAATTTAATTAAAAAACAAAGTTATGTTTATCAAATACGCATAATTTACAATTTAAAAGTTAATATATTCGAAATTTCGTGTCATTTTTATATCAAATTAGATAATTGAATTTGAATATATACTTCATTTAAACATAAATGTTTTCATTCCCTGAAATTAAAATAAAATAATTTGATTTAATGTAATATTTATAAGATTAAGCTCAAATTGATTTTTAAGTTATCAATTTTATAAAGTGGTTATTATTATCAATTAGCACTATTAATTTGCAAGTAACACAAAATTAAATAAGGAAACACAATATTTGTGTAATGGTTAATTAAATTTGGTAAATGTAGCTTGTATTTGTTTTTCCATATTACCCTTACGAATGGTAACCTGTTAAGCAGATAACCACTATGCAAAAGTCAATCTCGCCCTTAAAATATGAACGGCTAGATTTAATTTAGCCGGTGTATTGAAGCATTCCTCAAATTCTGAAATTCCAAATTCGTAGCACAAAAGGTACACTGATCAGTCTTCAAACAAATTTAAATCATGATATCACCCAGTAATGACTAGATCAAAGATTAACATCAGACCCGAATCCAAAAAGTGGCAGCAATATGTTGGAATCCCCAACCAAGTAGTAATGCTAAAGAAAAAGCAAAAATCAGAATTACTTTTACTGTGCAATAAAGCTTCAATAAATAAGAAAGCTCTTAGTTACCAGCCAATGCCAGCCACCAAGCCCAACAGCCTTCTTTACAACACCTTGTAGTCCAACCAAAACTGACTTTGTTCTGTTGTTACCAGTAACAATAACTTTAGTGTGCCTCGGAAGCACCGAAAGCTCCTCGTCCCCACTTTCATCCCGATAAGGCGAAAGAACTCGAGACGAACATAGCTCAGCTTCCATCATTGTACTAGCAATCTCCGCTACCTGATTTCACCAATATATACCAAAAAAGGAACCAAATTTCATCAAAATTATCACAATTTTCTGGATGTTTCCAAGTCCAATTCTTTATCCAATGAATTGAAAATCTGATTTCTTTTTTCTTCACTCATCGAGAATACAATGCAACAAAACCCAGGTTTTAAAATTAAATTCAGCTAGTTACAGACAGAATACATTATATTCCAATCAAATGTTCAGGAAAATAGCCACAAATCAATGCAATGAATCCTCAATCTCAAAGAAGCAATGTTGAATGGCAGGATCAGGAATGGAACTTTCACTCCTTTAAAGTAAATATGCTTGAATTCTAACTAAGAATATGATTCAATAAAAACTGAACAGAACGTAATGTCCTTAGCATCAAACCTACTGATAGAAACCCAGATAACAGTGACCGAAGCTTCAGTCTCAAACAAGAAATCCTGAATTTTCCACAAAGATCAAAGGAATCCCAATACAGTGATCATATTGATGGAAAAAACACCCCTTCAAAATCCCAAGTTTCTTATACAAGATAAAGATATTAGAGAACTTTATCTAACAAAATTTATAGTGTACAGGGACCCACATGAAAAAAAAATCTACAGGGGCCTACAGATGATAGCAGAAAAATTGGTCAGGACCATACAGCTAAGAAGATATAAACCATCGATCAAAATCGACCCCCTGTTGTGAGATTCAAATCTCCTTAGATTGTAACATACCCTTTTGACATTGCACAAGTAGCCCAAACCAGACATTTTAACACCATAAGGCCCCACAAGTCACATAATTATTGACCAAATATGTGATGAGTGGAGGTGTGCCAACCTATATGACAGCGATTTCTTCAAATCCAATAAAGAAAAAAAAAAATCAAAAGTACAAATTGAACTGCTCTATTTGATACTGATGTAGTAGAATTTTATTCATTTATTTTTTTATCAGTTCTTACATAGTATAAGCAGTGTGATCTATAATTTTGGATGAAAGATGACATTTTTAGTTAAAATTCTCCAATTAAATGAAATGATTTCTATAAAAAATTACAAAGACAGTAGAGTTTAATGCATGCACAACTAATAGTAGCTTCAAGGGTTTCAAATCTCTACCCTAAAATTTCACTTAATGAAGCTCAACAAAATTCTGAGGTAAATGGTAACCAAATGAATCAAATTATTAATCTCTCACCTTCTACTTCGTACTGCAGCTTTCACAAAAAGCTCAAGCCCAAGCACCAACGGATCTCACCAATCCCTACCAATTCGAACACCCATTTTACCAACGCAAATCAATCAAATGCGCTTAAAAAAAAAAACAAAATCGAGATAAAGCACGAATTGAAGCTTCCAAATTGGGGATTCCTCACCTCAAATCCTCGGAAGCACCAAAATCCATCGAAATGCTGTGGATCTAAGCCGCGGAAGCTCCGGATCCGGGGTTTTGCGCCACGGGAGATCGGAATCCGAGCTCGAATTGGCCGAGAGATGAGTGGATCTAAGGGAATGTGGGCGCGGAATCGGAGATTTTGGTAGGGTTTTTGGAAATCTTGGGCGCTAAGACTCCAACGGTTGGGTTTTTTAGAGAGAGAGAGAGAGAGAGATAGAGAGAGAGAGAGAGCACTGTTAACGAGGATGAGAGTATATAAGCTTTAACGTCCGACTCTTCTCTAATCTTCGTTCGCTGTGATCGAGCTACATTGAGCCGATAGAGAATCGGCTCAAATCAACGGCTCGGCTCAGTACAAGAAAAAGTATATTCATATGCTATTAAAAGAAAAAAGTAAATATATGCATTTAGGGCCTTTTTTTTTTTTTATTTAGCCCTCTCAAAAAAAAAAAAATTTATAAATAACTATACCAAATTTATATTTACATGTATGATCATTTTCTTATCACGAGAGTGCCGTATTGATAATTTTAAATTGAACACAGTGATTAAATTACTATATTCAACTTAAAAATAAAATCTAGGCGCTCGTGTAACAAAGTTAGGACTATTGATGCAAATATAAATTTATTAGGATAATTTATAAAAAAAATTTAAAGGGGTTAAATACATAAAAAAACCCCATGTATTTATTAACTCCAAATTAAAGAATCGGTTTGGGTAAAAATGTTGGATCACGGTTCCACTGGTTCAATCAGTTATTCAATCAATCGAGCCGGTTATATCAAATAATATTATTAATAATAAATTATTATATTTTTATGTGTAAAATAATAAAAATAAATAAGATAAATAATATATTTTTTATAAACATTTATTTTTAAAATATAAACCACTCCGATTGAACTGTCCGATTGATGATCTGTGATAAGTGACTGATTTAAACGGGTTCAAATAGGTCAATACGAAATTTAAAGCTTTTTGATTTTACAGGTTGAATTAGACTGACCTAGGAACTGGGCCGCGGTCTGAACGATTTAACCGGTTGATTTCAGAGACGAAACCAAAAATTAAGATTCGGCGGGGGGCCAAGATTTAGATTTGATAGAAAAAAAATTCGACCTCGAATAGTAAAAAAAAAAAAAATTGTCAAATTTACTGATCAGTTATTACTAACAACAATAACAATAATATGCTAAAAAAGAACAAAACTGTAATAGTTGAAGGGAAAGAACCAAGAAATTCGAAAAAAAAATTGAAACACAAATTTTATTAAAAAAATTAATTTGGCCCCCTAAAATTAAATTTTATAATATTTTAATTTTTATTATAATGGACTTTTATGTCATTTTAAAAAATTTAGGGAAGACCATGGTCACTGCGGGTCTCTCAATGGCTATGGCTCTGCCCTTGGTTGATTCGACCTGATTTTTTAGAACATTGGTTTCTATATCCTATGTTTTGCTTTTTTTTTTTTTGTTTCTTATTTTTTTAGAATATGAATTTTGTATGTTTTGATATACGTGCGGGGAGATTTTTTTCTTATTTTTATCATAATTGATAAGTTTGTAAATACACTCCAATTAATTAATTATAATAACAACTTGTCAGAGCGGAAAAAGTCTATCATTTCCACTTATATTATTTTATATAAAACTTTATTCAAAAATAAATAAATAAATAAATTAGCGGTTCATTAGAAGAAAATAAAATTAATTTCTTATTATAATAAAATAATTATTTAAAACTTGTATAATAGATGGCAGATAAAATTCCGGTATTTGCAGGAAACCTACTTTCAGCGAGTGTGAATAGAACGTGCTAAAAAACATGCGTTCACGTGCAGGTCCGCATACTAAAAATATCAGTATACTCATATAAATTTTAGGGAAACTTTAAAAATTCCCCCCGCGATTTCATACTTTTTTTTATTTTAGTATCCTATGATTTAAAATGTATCAAGTTAATACCCTGTGATTTTGCACTTTCTCACTTTAGTACCCTGTGGTTTAAAGTGTATTAAGTTAGTACCATGTTGTTTTTAAACTACAATGTACTAAAGTGAGAAAGTGTGAAACCACAGGGTACTAAAGTGAGAAAGTGCGAAACCATAGGATACTAACTTGATACACTTTAAACCACAGGGTATTAAAGTGAAAAAGTGCAGAATCACAGGGTACTAACTTAATAAAATTTAAACCACAAGGTACTAAAGTGAGAAAAAGTGAAACCACAAGGGGTTATTTGAAGTTTTCCCTAAAATTTTATTTTTTATTCTTAGATTTTTTTTTTCTGGATAGTAAAAAATTTTATCTATCTAAGTTAAATTTTAAGGACCAATTTGCATAAAAAATTCATCGAGTTTAAGATTTTACAAAAATAGGTCGTCTATTTGAATTTTGTAAATTTGATTCAAATTTTTAATAAGCTGATTAAAATATTCTTATTCCTCTTTTTTTTCTTTTTTTTTTTCACGCTTAGCCTTTTTTGTACAGTTTGTTTTCTTCCGCCTCGCTCTCTCTCTCTCTCTCTCTTTGTACTTCTCTTTCTCCTCCTCGACCACCCCAACGTTCCTCCTTGCTATTTTTTGTTCATCCTCACTATTTCTTTCTCTCTTTCTCCTCCCACTTTCTTCCTTTTCTCCTCCTCCACCACGTCGACGTCAACGTCATGCTTCTCTCTTATTTCGACCGTATCTTCGCTGATACCAGCTCGAATGTTAATAATGATTTGATGTAGATATGGTACCGTCTTAGATCAACTATCAATTTTCACATCAAATTTGTCGATTAAAATTTGATATATATCTATTTTACTGAAAATTATTACAAAATTTAATTAGATTGTAAAGTTTGCCCTAATAAGGTTAATCCAAGCATATGTAAGTAAAAAAGTATAAGGTCTATCTTGCAATAATTGTATAGTATAGCATAAAATTTAAAGCAATACTATATATACACCTCAATCAGAGTGTATATCATACATTCTACTCATCCAATGGGTGGGATGTTTTCATTAGTCACTTATAAATACTTATATTTTCACTTTTCCTATCTAACTTTCAAAAATCTATATTTTACATTTTCATCATTTTAAGTTGTTATATTTAGTCCACCTCCGTCAGGGTTTCATCACTATTCCGTCAATTTTTTATAATTTATACCGAAAATATCCTTCAACACGACAGATATATATTAAAAAATTATTTTTTATAAAAAAGTAAGAATAATTTGGTCATTTTGCCCTTTCCATTAACGCTGTATCTCCTAAAAATATTTCTAAAATTTTAAGCTAGTAAAATATAGATTTTCGAAAGTTAGAAAGGAACAATGAAAAAAATAGATATACAGAAAGATTTACTATGATTTGACCAATTTATATTAATTACCGAATGTATAAGTATACCTTACATACTATACCTATAAATCAATATTTTAAAAATTTTAATTTCAAGATTTTAACTCATCATATGTGGTTTACAATATTTAAAGTGCCTAATATTAGAAGAACTAAAAATTTTCAACATTATTTTCTAATGAATCAAGCAACAATTTATTCTCTAATTTTTCATGTCTTGATATTTAAGATTATACTTTTATAGAACTCAAGTTTTATTTTTTTGAAAAACTCTACTTATACACCCCCAAAAGAGATATACGATGTACACCATCCTCAGATGGGTGGGCATACATCATAAATCCATCATAAATACATCATAAATTCATTCCATTCCATCAAGAATGTGCTTTCAAGTCCTTATACATCTTGATTCCACCGGAGTGAACCGTATAAGGTGAGTAATGAGCCTCTCTCAAAATCTTCTCTCGGATCTCTGAATTCATAGGCACACACAGTCGGTCCCTATATCGTAGTACTCCCGAACTGTCCACAAAAAAAGCTTCTGCCTGTCCCCTCTCTAACTGCTCTCGAATCCTCAACAAATGAGAGTCTCCACTCTGTTTCTCCCTGATCCTGTCCAACAGAGTGGGCTGCAAGACCAAAAACATCAGTCTTGCAGTAGACCCAGGGGACACTACCTTGAGCCTCAACTGCTGCAACTCCTCAAGTAACGGCCTCTGCTGAGTAATCAACATATTCAAGCTCTGCACTGCCTTCCTTCTCAACACATCTGCCACCACATTCGCCTTGCCAGGGTGATACAAAATACTAATATCATAATCCTTCAACAACTCTAACCACCGGTGTTGCCTTAGGTTTAATTCATTTTGTGTGAACAGATACTTAAGACTTTTATGATCAGTGAAAACCTCACAGTGCTCGCCATACAAGTAATGTCGCCACAACTTCAAAGCAAAGACCACTGCGGTAAGCTCCAAGTCATACGTAGGGTAATTCTTCTCGTAATCCTTTAATTGCCAAGAAGCATAAGCAATTACCTTACCATGCTGCATCAGAACACAACCTAACCCGCTGTGCGATGCGTCACTGAAAATCATAAATCCTTCCCCCATCACTGGAAGGGCAAGGATAGGAGCCGACATCAGCCTCTGTCTCAACTCATCGAACCTCCTCTGACAATCTTCACTCCAGATAAACTTGATTCACTTTCGAGTCAATTGAGTGAGGGGTGTGGAAAGCTTCGCAAAGCCTTCCACAAATCGACGGTAATATCCTGCTAATCTAAAAAAACTCCTCACCTCGGTAACCGTCGTTGTCGGTCTCGGTCAATCCCGAATAGCATCAATCTTTTTCGGGTCCACTGCTACTCCAACTGCAGAAATCACATGGCCCAAGAAAGAAATCTCCCGAAGCTAGAACTCACACTTCTTCAGCTTAGCATACAACTTCTTCCCCCTCAGAAGTTGTAGCACAATCCTCAAGTGCTCCTCATGCTCGGCATCACTTCGAAAGTATATCAAGATATCATCAATGAAAACCACTACAAATTTATCCAAGAAAGGCTTGAATACTCTATTCATCAGATCCATAAATGCGGCAGGGGCATTCGTCAATTCAAAAAGCATCACAGTAAACTCATAATGCCCGTACCGAGTCCGGAAAGCCGTCTTGAGAACATTCTCGGCCCTCACCCTCAACTGGTGGTAATCTGACTGGAGATCAATCTTCAAAAAGACACAAGATCCTTATAGCTGATCAAACAGATCATCGATGCGCGGCAAAGGATACTTGTTCTTGATGGTCACTTTATTCAGCTCTCGATAATCCACACATAATCTGAGTGAACAATTCTTCTTCTTTACGAATAACACCGGTGCTCCCCAAGTCAATACACTGGGTCTCACATACCCCTTATCCATCAGATCGTGAAGCTGCGCCTTTAGCTCTCTCAGCTCTGTCGGTGTCATCCGGTAGGGTGCCTTTGAGATTGGTGCAGTTTTAGGAACTACATCAATCACAAACTCGATCTCTCTATTTAACGGCATAGTCGTCAACTCCGGGGGAAAACCATCCGGAAACTCGCAGACTATAGGAATATCCTCGAGTTCCGGCGCCGCCGTAGACACCTCCACAACCATCGCCAGAAAAGCGATGCATCCTCTACTCATCAGCTGTCAAGCTCTCGCCGACGAAATTCAAGTGGCAAACAACGTACTCCTGCAGCCTCTATACATGAACTCCTCCTGGCCTGGCTTGCAGAACGTCATTGTCCTAGCTCCATAGTCGATCGTCGCATAGTATCGCGCCAGCAAATCTATGCCAAGCACTACATCGAAGTCCTGTAACTGCCCTAAGACCAACAGGTCTGCAGGAATGATCCACGAGCCCAACTGCACCGGACACGACCAACAACACTCTGCCACCTGCAAAGTATGGTCGAAAATCTGCACCTCTCATGCATGCAACAACGGCCCTATCTCTAAACATGCAATGATGCAAATGCTCGGCTAACAAAAGAATGTGATGCACCGGTATCAAATAAGGTACGAGCTCGAATACCGAAAATCAAAATGATACCTACCACTACCCGGTCGGCTGCTGTAGAGTCCTCCATCTGGGCTGTATACACTCTGCCACTCGAAGCCTTATGTCGCCGCTTACCCTGCCGCGGCACAAACGCTCTGTCATCCTAGCGGAAACTCGGTGGTGCTCCATAAGACTGCTGAGGTGCTGGCTGTGCTGACGCCGTCGATGATGCTAGAGATGTTGCTTGAGGACAAGCTGCCCTCATATGCCCTGGTTGTCTACATTCATAGCACCGGCTTTCTCTCTACTCACACTGTCGGGGCCAGTGTGGTTCCCCACAAATCACATACTGCGGAGTCCTCTGTGACTGCCTCTGCTGACGAGGTCCCCCAGAACGCTAACGCCCAGAAGACCCACGACCCTGAGAGCGTGATCGTGGAGGCTTCGGCGGACGCCTGCTGCTCGACTGTCCTCCGTCATCTGGAACCGGGCGCTTTCTATTCTGACTCTACCCCGGCACCTGAACCCATGCCCGCTCGCGGATCGATACATCACCTCTCTCCACCCATAAAGCCTCCTCAATCGACGAATCCAAGGCCCTCAACCTCTATGCCTGCACCAACCAAAAGATCTCTGGTCTCAAGCCTCCCTCATACAAATATATCCTGTGGGCCTCGTCTCTGGCTACAAATAGAACACAGTTCTTGAGTCGAGTAAACTCACGGGTGTACTCCTGAACAGATCGTTCCCCTACTGAAGCTTCTTCAAGTCCTCCTCGAGCTTTTGCTTCATGCTGTTTGGGAAATACGCCCCGTACAATATTCCGCAGAACTCATCCCACTTCATCTGCAATGCCACCAACCCTCGATCTTGTCTCATCCTCCACTACCAAGAATACGCATCGCAAGCTAAGCAGTGCACTCCTAAGTGTACCTACTCCCTCTCTGGTATGAACAAGTCATCAAATAGCTTCTCCATCGCAGTCACCCAGCCCTCTACAACCCAGGGCGCTCCGTGTAGCTGCCGTCAAAGGTCGGCGGATCAAAACGGCGGAAACGAACAAGCCTCTGAGTCATCCGCTCTTGCTCGGCCTCAGACATTTGTGACGCCTCTCTAGAGAATGTAACCCGTGCCGTACGAACTGTCACTGGTAGGGGTACAGTTGCGGCTGGTGCGGCCTCAGGAGTAGTCGGGGGTGGAGCTGACTGCTCTGGTGCTCTCGGTACTGCACTAGGTGGCGGAGCTAAGGCCTCGCACATCCTCTATAACAATGTCCCATGCTGCCTCGTCATGTTAGTCAGGGCACCCAACTGCTCTCTCAGATCCGGGGGTGCACTCGGCCCTGCCTGCTCCGGCATCTCAGGTGGTGCGGCATGATCCCGGGTCGGCGGTCGACCTCGACGTCGATACATAGCTGCATGAAAACAAAACAAGGGTTAGATACAAAGCACAAGCACTCTTGACACAGTCAAGCGAAAGTCTAGAAGGCTGCCCTGTTTCTCCTCAAAATTATGCCGTCTACACCCGACATAATTTTTTCTTGGTCGAAACAGACACTCCTTCAATCACTCACTCTATTCTATGAGAAGTTAAAACAGTTCAATCGCTGACTTTCGCGATAAATCACGCTTCTCGCGTCTTGCCTTCCTAAGGTTTGCCCAACTTAGGGTTCCTAGGTCCCAACGACCTAATACTAAGCTCTGATACCAACTTAATCTGCCACGCCCCAGATTACTCGTTTCCCTGGGCACGCCGACAAATCTGCCGTATACAAAATTTTTTTTTTATATACGAAGAGATAGCTGTATCTGTACCTGTAATCATACAAAAGTACAACGAGTAGTATAAAGCTGCTAACAGAACTGTAACATATAAAAATAAGTATCGGGTTCACAATACATACATAATCTCCAGATACAAAAACACTCGCTCCAGCGAGGATCTAACATCAGTATGTACATGACCCAAAAATCCAAAACTACCTGTAGCTGGTACTCCTCTAAACAGCAACAAAACTGGAAGGGATCTAGCTCACGACTTCCTTTTCACGATCAGAATCAACAACAGCAGCAGCCGAAGAATGAGGCTCTGCAAAAAGGGGTCAATAACTGAGGGTGAGAACTACTGCAAAAAGAAGTAGTCCTCAGTGGATACCGCTACCGACCTCAACGGCTCACCCACTAAGTCTATAGAAGGTATGCTCAAAGATAGTAAAGGAAGCTGGAAAAACTCTACAGCTATATGCCACTAAACTATCGCTAATCAACACTAACTATCTGTAGAAAATGTAAACTCTGATCCAATCTCACTAGGGACTGTAAACACACATGTCCCGTCTGTCGAAACTACACTAACTGTCACCACGCTGAGCCGTCAGTGGAGAGCGAGTCCAACCAGGACACAACGACAACAATGCAAAAGCACAAAGCCCGACTCCGGAGTGGCACTCGTGAGCGCTACCCAACCTAATATGCAAGCATATCTCTGCCGAGCTCAATTAGGCTCTCACAGACTATAGTTAAAGCAGAAGGGTCTAACTAGTCTAACAATCATACCTCACGTGCCCTCGGCACAATCTGGTGCAAAATACAGAAATCTAGGTCCACCGTCAACCACGAAGGTACCCGACAGTCCGGAACAGTCTATACACTACTGTAAAAATAAACTCGGCATCCCAACATGAACGTAAATTCATTCTACACTATTCTGGGCATCTACTGCCTACAAACTGCAACGATAGAAACAAACTACAGCTCCTAAAGTTAAATATGGTAGTTTTCAGAAAATGACAGTGTAGAACCTATAGTTTTCTCCTAAGTCAAATCCAAGTCCAACATGTATAATAAACTAAAACTTCAATTCAGATTTCATTTAAGAACAATGCAAATCGACGAATCGAGTTACTAAACATGATATACGAAGCCAAAAATACATACTGACAACAAACTAGGCTTAGAAGGAAATTCAAAGAATTCGGTAAACTTCAACCCACCTCGAAAGCTAATCTAATTACGGCTAGAAGTCAACAGGAGAGGAATCACGCGCTCGCTCGGCCTCCCAATGATGCAACTACGACGCTCGCGTGCTCAAACGGTTCCCCGGTGCGAAGTCGACGTCGATCCGAGCTCCAACCGTGACTTCCACCAAGCGCACGGCTTCAATCTAGAGAGAGAGAGGGAAGAGCAAACAAAAGCTCTCTCTCAGATCCTCTATCCTATATAGGCGGTGGGAGATAAGGGTGAAATGATCAAGGCATCAAAAGACCAAAAGGCCCCTCACCTACCCTGGAGTAGCGGTACCAGGCTGATGCCGTACCGGTATCCCACATCAGCCTTCACAACCCAAGAGCAGAAATCAGAAAATTAGACTGGGGTACCGGTAGTCCCTTGTGTGGTACCGGTACTCAATGCTGACAACCTACAATTTGCATATTTCAGTACTAAATTCCTGCTCTTGGATCACACTGAGTCCATTTTGCGTCTATTTCGCGCCAAAACGACTCGGACTTGTCCCGACACTCTCCAGATGTGTCGACAAGTCTCAAATGCTGAAATCTAGAACACCAAGGATATTACAATCTACGGTATTGAAACTATTTAGAAACCAAATTTTATAATTTTTTGTTTTATTTGCCTAGTGGACGAGTAGGCTCAAAATGAACGGCTGAAAATAAAAATCTCATAAAAAATAGTGATAAAAGACTCAAATTTCAAATCAGAAGTATTGTCCTTTCTTTTGATGTTAAGTAGAATTTTCTATTAAAGTTTCATATAATTTGGATTCTTCTACACCGTTGAACTTTCAAACGTGTCANACTCATGCTCCCACTAGTATGAGTATTCTCATATCATCAACTTAATATATATATACTTTTTTATATATTTATATTATATAAAATTAATATATATCCGACCCACTTATTGGACTCAAATCAATTTTAACCCGGTTATAACAACTGGATATTTTTGTTCGGGTTATCTGTTTATTTTTTCGTTTTAAAATGATTTAAATATGTAAAAAGGAAAGAAAGAAAGAAAATGTAACGAGATTTAAAAGTTATATAAAGAGAGAAAGAGAAAAAGAGACAGAGAGTGGGATTCACTGGTTCGGCCTTCGGGAGGTTCAATGGTGCATTGTCGTACGGCAACGGATGGAATGATAATTAACATACGAACTTTTTTATATGTCTTATAAAAATTTCATTTTTTAATAATAAATATATTTTAAAATTAAAATCAATATATACTAACCTATCAAATTAGATTATAAATAGATATATTAAATAAATAAAAATAGGCGTACTTACTTATTATACTTCTAACTTCCGCCTTCTCTTCTGTACACTCCGACTTTTCTAATCTATAAGTTGAGTATTTAATAAAAAGAAGTATAATATTATGGTATAAAGTATATTAATAAAACATGAAACTTAATAATCTGTATAAAAACATAGTTTAATATCTATTACAAATATGTTTAATTTGATAACTAGCATACTACAACTCTTAAAGTTCGTCGAACAAACCCCGAGCTTGCGCGAGCTGAGCTTTAATCCGAGCGAGCTCGAGTCGAACTTAATTAAAGTTTGGTTCGAACTCGAATTTAAATCCGAGCTTTAATTAAAGTTTGGCTTAAACTCGGCTCCATTCGAGCGAGCTCGAGCCGAGCAAAGGTGGGGATCAGGCGTGCCTCAGGCGCTGCACGTACCAGTACCCTGAACGCTCCCTTTTACATAGAGATCGAGTTCAAATGAGTAAACTAGCATTAAAAATTTTCCCCGTTAACGAATATATGGGGACTTTTTAAGAG
Source organism: Ananas comosus (assembly GCF_001540865.1). Classification (NCBI taxonomy): domain Eukaryota; kingdom Viridiplantae; phylum Streptophyta; class Magnoliopsida; order Poales; family Bromeliaceae; genus Ananas; species Ananas comosus. Next base: position 20,707 of record NW_017891019.1, read on the forward strand.
CTGAAAAACTAAATGGAGAGAATCTTCCGATTATAACTTTTATAGTAAAGATGCAAAGTTGGATAAAGATTATATGGGGATCTCAATTTTAGACAATTAATTGAGATAATAGAGACATTTTAATAATAAAACGGGAAAGTTTATATGGGAAGATGGTAGTGGCTGAAAGAATAAACGGGAATTTCAGTCCCGTGTTTTTCATAAAACTGAAAACCAGAAAAGGTCATATGGGAAAATGGCAGTGGTTATAAAGAATAAACGGGAATTCAATTCCCGTTTTAACCATAAAATTAAAAAATTTGACACCATCTATAAATTGAGTGCAAATTGGGTTTAATTGAATTATCCTCTATTGACGCCCCTATAAAACATTATTGCCATCTTATATACTTCCCATAAAATCTTTCTTTTTTTCATCCCTATTTAATCTATAAAAGTTTGCATGCTCCCCATATATCCGTTAATAGGGAAAAATGTTTTATAACCGGTTAAACGTATTTTTTAAATATTTAAAATTTGAAAACATTTTAATCTAGTAAAAAAAGCTAAAAAATCTAAGCTAGACTTAAAAATCGTTTAACTAGTTTTATGAAAATAATAAAAAAGGGAGAGGAGAAAAAAAAAAAGAGTAAGTAAAAAAAAGAAAGAGGCTTCTTCCGCCGCCTCCGTCTTTGCGGAGCGGAGCGGAGAGTGGGAGCACGGGAGCGGGAGTGGGCGTGTGGGGGTGGAAGAAGCGAAGGCTGGAGCAGCTCTGGTACGACGCTGAGAAAAAAAAAAAAAACGGGAGCGGCTGCGAGGAGGTGGCAAAAGCTGCTACGGGGAGGAGGTGGCAAATGATTCTCCCTCATTCATAGAATATTATGACTAATGCTTATTAATACGTTGAATATTTTTTTTTATTAAAGTATTTATGAGAAGATCCCTGATAATTAAAGCAATTATTAAAAGATTTTAACTATTATAATGCTTACGAGAGGTTTTATAGTTTTTAATAGTACATCCGGGTGACGATTAAAACCGTTTGTACTTGGACTTATAAATTATATGATTTATAATTTAATTAAATGACTTATAAAATCAATAATGTTATATATAGATTTTTAACATAATATACGAAAAATATACTGAAACCAAAGTCTAAGATCAAGTCCAAGTCTAAACCAAGCTCATATCTGTTTAGATGTTGGTCTGGATCTATGAAAAATTTAAAGATTACTGGCTTTGGTAGGGACTATCCTTGGCTAACTCGGGCAGCATAAACCTAAGTTCAAGCCTATTTTAGCACCCATAAACATGGGTAACTGTAGGGATTAATTATCATCATCAAAACTTGATTTACTGTATCAATTAAAAGAAGGGATAAAAAAACGTTTTTCTTTAGTGTATTGATAAATATGCGTGGAGATAAAACAAAAAAAAAAAAAAAAACTTGAAAACTAAAGAATATTTCAACAAGTGAAGTCCGTAATAAGAAGGAAAGAATAAGTTGTTTTCGATGATAGAACTTCCAAATCGACAATCCATACCGTTAAACGTTATCTAGAGTATTTAAAACATCTAGAAATTAAATTTTATAATTTTTCGACATCATTTACCTTACGATCAAAAGGTCACAAAATTGACAATTTTTAACGGCCAGTATAGAATATTTGCTAGTTTAACGATGTAAAAGAATCGAAATCAATTGAATTTTTGATAGAAAATTCTATTCACTATATAGATAAAGATCAATAACTCCGATCTTAAATTGAAGGATCCGATCATCCATTTTTAAGACGTCGTTCGATTTTGACCGTTCATTTTATACCTACTTGATTAACTTTATTATAATTTCGAAAAATTACAAAATTTATTTTCTAGAAATTTCAAATACTCTAAATCATATTTAACAGAGTGGATCATCGACTCGGAAGCTCCACCATTGAAAACAACTTATGAGTACGAAATGCTCTATACTCATAAGAGTATAGTAGCCCTAGCCTCTCTTTCTCTCTATATATATATAGTGTAGAACTACTATACTATCAAAAATATAAAGGATTTGATGCTTCTGAATTTTTGACCTTTTAATTAAGGATTGTACGATTGGGATGATTGCGGTCCTCCCTAGGATTAAATAATACTCCTAGGGTTGAGTGATTCCTACAAGGTAATAGGATTAAATAATACCCCTAGGGTTGAGTGGTCCGTACAAGGTAATAATAGTATTAATCCAAAGTTAAGAACTGATTAAAGGGATTGATCTAAGAATCAAAAAATCGAAAGCTCCAGATTCTCTATACTTTCGATAGCATAATAGCTCTACTATATATATATATTCGAGTTTTTTGAGCCTAATTTGAACGAGTCGAGTAATACTCAAACTTGACTTGAAATGAATTTCGAGATTGGCGGGCAGGAAATCCGACGGCACCGCAAAACCAATCGCGTGCGCCCGCATGCGCCAACGCCCGTACAGCAGGGCCCCGGCCCTTTCCCTCGCCTCGAGGGGCGTGCACTCTTGTCGTTTCCCCGAGCCGAGCCGAGCCGAGCCGAGCCGGGCGGAGAAAACCGCATCCGGACGCGGTGGGGGCGGTGATGGGGACGCGAGTCCTCGACCGGAGCCGGTTTTCTTTGCGCCCGAAAAAAGAAACCAACCCGTTTACGCACTCCTCAGTGGGACCCACCGGGTATTAGCGGGTGCAAAAATGGGCTACTTCTTAACGGGTCCGTATAAGGCTCCTCGTAGGATGTTTTGCAGGCTCTTATACATTCGTATTTAAAGTCCGGATTTTGAAGTCCGGCTGGCAGCTGGAGAGCACTTCATTCTTCCCTCCTTGGGAGAAATTATTGTACAAGACTGATGAACCGTATTCTAGAATCTAGACTCCTCTTTTAGTCCAGTTTTTAGCCTAAATTACGCTTTCAGTCCTTGGCTCCTTTCGAATATTAATTTATAGTAATTTTTGACTCAAATTATTTAAATTATTATAATTAAGTCTCATAATCTTATTCTGCTAATGTATTTAATCATTGTTGCGTTATTGCTCGCAGTACTGGCGCATTATTTCTATATTATATATTCAAGTAAATTGAGTTGTCAGATTTGATTGCGATAATTTAGTAAATTTAAGCTAAATATTATTATAAATTAAAGTTTGAGGATCAAAATGTCACGCATCTCATAATTTGAGTGCCAAAAGTGTAATTTTTACTTAAGTTTTATTTTGAAAGTAATGTCTTGTCTAACCTCATTGGAAAAAAAAATTCAAAAATAATCCTAATTTAGCCTTATTTTTATATATTAAAAAAAATAAATTAATAATTTTTATATAAATTATATGTTAATTGAGATATATTATTTTTTTTCTCTTCGCTCTCCCATCTTCCAAGACCCCTCTCTCTCTCCTCAGTCCTCACCAACCACACCTTTTCCCCTCTTTCTCTCCCTCCCTCTTAAGCAGCAGTCTCTCTCCTCCCTCCCCACCCATACACCCACACACATGCACGACGGCCACATTCCCTCTTCCTCACTCCCTCCCCCCCCCTCTCTCTCTCTCTTCTCTTTCTCTCCTTCCCTACATATGACATAATAATTAATTTTTAATTATAATACATAACTAAATTATTAAAAATTACATATTTACGTAATTTATTCTTATATAACCCTATACATTATTCATTATAATTTTTGCCCATGTGACACATACCTCCTTCCTCCTTCACCCTTACTTCTTTCTCTTTTCTAATAATTAAATTTATTATTTTTCATCCACTAATGTTTCATTTTAATTATTATCAGCCACTCTTTTAATTATATTCTACATATTCATATCATGTAAACTAAATTACATTTTCACAAAAAAATAACTCTTTTTCTTTAGAACATGCACCACACACAATGAAGACTTCACTGTTTATACTCTTTCTTCAGCCAATTTTTTTTTAATCTGAGTGCGTGAATAAAATCTCCAGAGTCTATAAGAATCGTGGCCCACGACACCGAATGGGGGGGAAGTAAAATGAATTTGCAGCTCATCGAGGAACAGAAACGCGTTATTTCTGACGAGCTAAAACAACAGACGAATTACTATTTATTTTTGAGAGGTGCAAAAATAGTCCACCTCGGGAAGCACGGTATTTCTTTCCTCTTCCGCACCCTACCTCACTTCCGTTGCCACAACTATCAATATAACTCAAAAAGAAAAGCGACAATATCCGCTCAGCATCCCACTACCAACCAACTGAGTCTCCGGAAGTTGTGAACACCGTCGAAGTACCAAGCGCCAACCTGAATACTCTTTAACTGGCAAACCAGCACAGCTCACATACCATACCTATCGAACATCACTCTTACACAGTCGACATTCGAAATCATGAAAAGACCCTGAACGACTCAGCAGGGAGTACACTTTCAACATCTAAAGCTACCTTACGACACAAGTCGCCAACTACCACTGCACCTCCTCAACTGAGGCTCAGGAAAGATTTCCTATACAGATTTCCGCACCATAACGGAGCTATAACACCAGCTCCGAGAATTTTCGACACTACCACGAGTTATCTCCGAGTCAAAACCGAACTCTACACCAAACGTCACAGGCTAACCCAAACACACCAAATGTTAGGTGTTAGAGTAATCGCATACGATGTATGCATCAACAAAGACCCGACAAACTGTGTCAAATCTGAACTCTGGTAGAGATGACGAAGTAAAGGTCAAAAGATTCGAACGCTGATTTTCAACAGCAATACAAGGAAGAGAGGTAGGCATCACAACCCCACCCAAAGATCTGCGGAAGCAACACTAACAATGCAGTCGCCGAAACGACCGCAATCCAAACCCTGGGCTACACCCTAGTAGCCCCACTGAAGTTGCGACCTTAGCAAGTCTAAGTACCATCTCCGTAGAGACACTCGCAATAGCTCTCGTGTCCTAAGTAGAGAGAGTGGCCTGGGCGTCGGCAGTCATGACACTCGCCTAGGCCCAGAGATCACTGGCCTTTCAAGGCCCCACCTGACAAGAATGGCTACACTTGGGTAACTTCACCCCACCACTCGATGTCCGAAAAGTACACCGCTACTACTCCCGACTTATACACCAACTTGTGCGAACCGTAACACAAACAGAAACCATGCACTTCGAGTTTACCCAACTCGAATGCAACTCAGGACACAAGTCCAAATCCCGCACTCACGTGCCTATATACCGTAGGTCTTCCTAAGGATCAACCTAACCAATGGTTCAGTTTCTTTGGTTCAGTTCATTTACTTTTTAAAACAACCTGTGAATGGTGTTGTGGTTGTAACCTCGCTCTGATACCACTTTAATCTGTCACGCCCCTTGGTCCTTTTTTATTTGAACACAACGGAAAAAGCGTCTAAATTTTTTTTTTTTGAAAACCTGACCCCAGAGTATGCCAGATCCGCCACAAATACAGGGATTCCACTGTTCACACGGACAGAGTCTCCCCTGTATTTGCACGGCGTCGCACAAGTACAACATTACAAACAGAATACAACCACAACTAAATGAATATAGAAATAATTATTCATTCATACATTCATACATTCACCATTCACATCATAGATTTGCATTTAATATTTAAACATAAATCCACAGACAATTCTTTAGAAAACTATTTTGTATACAAAAACTTTTATTCTTTAAAAACGCTACCACGAGGGGTAGAAAATCTTTTATTTTACAAAATCCAGAAATCCGTTTATTACATTCACGAAAACCCATATTTTCAAATGTAATAAAAATACTGAACCATATAACTATCTAAGCTATAACAACTGAAATAATAAGGGTAATAACTATACCGAAATAACCTGGGTCGGAATCTCTATCGACCGCTACGTACGTATCTCGCGTCTCGTCCCAATACACAACGCATGCGATACCTGAAAAATGGTGGGGGAGGTGAGAACATGTAAACATGTCTCCCCTCCCAGTGGGTACCGCAAACCGAAGAAGGCGAGGAGTACTCACCGGATCAGGAAGAGCTATACAACAACACGGGTCAGTGGAAATATAGTAGGAACAATAGTAAACAAAAGAGATGTATAAGGTAATGAGCAGATATACTAAATACAGTAGCAATAAACTGAAAGAAAGTAAAAACTAGACTGAATAACGGCTACCGCTACTGTAACTGGAACCGAAAGCATACATGAATATCTACTATAGTAGCGAAACAACTATAAAGTAAGATCTGTAAGTATGCATGCAACGACTGCTACTATAAACATATGCGTCAATGGGACAATCAGTCCAAAAGTACCCAATCTGAAACCAATGCTCTCTTGGTCAGCACCGCAGACCTCAAGCCAATGCCCTGGAGGTCCACACCGCAACACCTCCCGACAGTACCATTGCCGCTCTAACATGCATATAACCCCTCTAGGGCTCACGGGTTGTCACCATTCAACCACTTTTCCGGAAAAGAACACTCCTTGCGGTGGATCAGACCGCCAGTGTTCGTGAAATGCGACGAGTATCGGGCGATCAATGCAATATGGTCAATGATCAACCGTCGGCGACCAGCCGACAATCCTGCCCCCCAAGGCCTATCGACCGCATAGGTCATCAACTGTAAAGAAGCACAAGAACCGACCACTCAGGTCAACTAGGATGGGACAACATCGACATCCTCTCAAACATATGCAAATACTGCTCAATGAACCACAAGGACTGACCACTCAGATCAACTAGGATATGAAACTCGACCAATCACGTCACAAGTA
>NW_017891020.1:0-455 GCF_001540865.1 Ananas comosus
TCAATCTTATAGATTTCCACATTTAACAGCCATTTCATCAAATGTTGCTCAGTAATTTTTCTAGCTAGCATTTGGAATTGCTGAGATTTATGTAAGCTTCTTTATACTGAGTAGCACTGCTTCTTTATATAGCTTCATATGCACTAGGAGTCACATTAATAAGAGTAGATATTTATTTTGTCCATTCTAAATGGGTCGTGTTTTGCTTTCTCTCAATTTACTCGCTTAGCAGAGAGAACTACATACAGAACGAAAACAAAGGACATATCAACATATCCAATGCAGTGCCGAAAAAAATAAAAAAAAAAAAAATCTACACTTTCTAGAGCAAGTGACAAAAAGCTTGACGGTTGATATCCGAAATTCCAAGCTCGAATCCTAGTTGATTCACATTTTCAGCTAAGTTTATTTCTAAATAAAATAAACGAAGCGGATAGCGTGCTACCTATCTCACA
>NW_017891020.1:1428-27400 GCF_001540865.1 Ananas comosus
CCCCCCCCCCTTCTCCCGCTGTTTCATCTGAAACGGCGGTCGCATAGCACACGGTTTCTCGGTGCGTTGGAAAAGCGTTTTTGGACGCTAGTTGTGTGCTCTGCTGCGCACGTTGAGTATGAGTTCGCCCCCACCTGGATTTGGATTTGAATTTGGGATTTGACGCTTTCCGAGTAAACAAATGTAGAGTGGAACAACTTTAGTAGTCGTATGGTGTATTAAACTAATCAGATTAGTTTTTAAATTTTATTTTTTTCACCATAATTATTAAATAAATATTTTTATTATATTTCTTTCCACGAACAAAAAAAAATGTGATCCACCGATTATTTATGATGCAGGGTTGCTGACACGTGGAGTTGAGTAGTGATCCTTCTTGCATTTTATATTATTTGGCAGCGGCAAGTATCCTCCATCTTTTTTCTACAAATCTTATTATTATTATCATTGCTACTATTTTTTGACTAAATTTGGGAAAGATTAATAACTAGGGATTACAGTCTTTTTCCGTTGTAGAGATTATAATCTTTAGATAAATTCTAGTAAGATTTTCTGATACTATAGTATCTTAGTATTTTATTAAAGGTTTCTGGATTTGAGTCTCATATTAATTTTTTTTTTTAAAAAAAAATCACTACTTGATGGGAAACCAAGGGGCCAATCTCATGTGCAGGAAAAGCCCAAGTCTAATATCAACAACGTGTCTTAATTTATTTCTTTTCCTTTTCTTGAGGAGAAAGGCGGTAGGGAAATGCGTACCTTATACGCCAATCCTAAATACCATTTATAAAATGTGCAAGTTGGTTGTACCCCCATCTTTCAAAAGTTCATACCACCCTTACTTGAGCAACTTCACTTAAAGATTGATATTTTGTATAAGAAGGAGACAATAATCGATACGTAATATTTTTTTGTCTTTGCTATAGATAGTTGCGTGGCGAGCAAGCACTTCTTTCATTTTTTTGTCTTATGCATGTAGAGGAGCATCCTATATGCAACTTGGTGCGCAAAAATGTTATACACGTTGAGATCTTTTGTAGAGAGTTATGGTAAACGGGGCGTGTGTGTACGTACAGCTGCTAATGGGCCTCTTTTGGGCCAGGCCCGATCCATTGCCGAAGGGGGAAGTGTTGTGGGCCGGGCCAGGTGTAGTCAAAATTCATATCCAAATTCATATCCATTTAGTATCGAATAAATCCGTTCTATTCGGATTTGAATTCGAATAAAATTTTGAATATTCATACCCACTGACGTTCCTACTCGAGAGGAGAAATCACACACTCAATTTTCTAATTTTTAGCTTCTAAGCCCTTGTTACCCCCATATTATCCCTAAACACCCTAAAAAATGGGTGAGGTTAGCTAACCCCACCTCAAATAAATTATTCCGGATTAGCTAACCCCACCTAACCCCACAAACTCCAACCAAACATTATTTTTCATTCATAATAACCCACTATCTTTCTTATCACACCTACTCCAACCAATCATTATTCTTCTTTATCAATCATTATCTTTTTATCCCACCTACTCCAACCAAACACTATTTTTCATTATTCTAGACTAACTCCAACTCCCAACCAAACACAAAAAAATTTTAACTCCACTTTAACCCTGAACTTAACTCTATTCCTGAAATAACTATTTTTTTCTTAATCCCGAACCAAACGGAGGCTAAATGTTTTAAAATTACTTCCTTGTTGGATGAGAACATTTTAGTTGGAAAGAGTACCAATTTTCCCCATCACATTTATGGGCACTTAAATGCCTTGTGAAGGAATCATTGGTTGGTGCCATTGGGTGTCAAGAAAGATTATTATTTATTTATTTATTTTCTCTTGTACAACTGGTATTATATAGTAAAAAGAATAATATTCAATCAACTTAAACATAAAGTTAGTTTAAAAAAATATTTTTTTTATTATTCTATATAGTTCAATTGGATTATTTGGATATAAATTTTCGTTGACATATATGTCTCCCAGATAATCTTATTTCTCATGTGTATACGAGAAGAAATTTTACTATATATCAGTCATATTATATTATTTATTAATAATTAATTATTTTTTAATAAAAATATAATAAAATATTTTTTTATTAATTATTATAAAATAGGTGAATTTTAAAAAAATAATTTCATTGATTAATAACGTTACATCACCAATACAACTCATGCACATTATATTTTTTGGCACATGAAAGAGCAATATACCATTAAATGATTGAAATGATTTTTTTCTTGTACATCAAGCAGATCATAATTTTCAGCACAAATTTTAAAGAAAATATATGTAAAGCATTAATGTGTATTTTATATCCCTCCACAGTTTTTTTTTTTTTTTTTTTTTGGGTACTCGTGACGTGATCACCCTATTTATTTCATCTATTGAAGACTTTGAGCATTACTAGGCATGGAACAAAATTTGGTGGGCATCCCTCCCCAACCAAGTTGTTTGGGACTGATCTGACCGATAGATGCCGCGTAGTGTGCGGGTGTCCATCGCAACCGTCCCCGCTACTTTCTCTCTCTCTCTCTTTACAAGATCGGAGCTCACAAATTTTTTTTTTTATTTTTCGTTTATGAGGGATCGCGACCACGCAGTGCCCATCGACATCGTCTCCAAACAACTTGCTTGGAACCGATGTTCACGAAATTTTTGTCCCTAGGCATGGCCTCTTTGTCGTTTTATCTTTTCTTATCTTATTAAAGGGACAGCTAAGCCGCACACATCATCATTATGTTACAAGTCATATATGATAATTAAGTTCATAAAAATCAATTTCCAACTACTTGACACTAATTATCTGTAGTACATTTATTTAATTATTTGAGAGGTAGGTAGCATGCTATTTACTTCGGTTATTTCATTTAAAAATAAACTTAGCTGAAAATATAAATCAATTAGGATTTGAACTTGAAATCTCGGATATCAACCACCAAGCCTCTTACCACTTGCGCTAGGAACAGTTGATACTATCAATTTAAATATTGATTCAAATTAAATATAGCTAGATTGCATTATGTGATTCATTTCATTTTGAGTGGAGGTTAATAAATACTATTTACGCAGGGACTTATTTGTTAGTTATTTTTTCTTTCACTCGATTATAACATAATCAGTGATACCAAACTGATTAGGCCGTTATCATCTTTTTTTCTTTTTTCTTTTTTATCTCTGAGCTAGGTATAGGTCAAAGGTAAGGGGCATGAAAATTAAGACATAAACTTTTCACATCACACCGACCGTCCCTAGAGCAAGTGGCAAAGGACTTGGAGGTTGGTATATAAGGTCCCAAGTTCTAATCCTATTTGATTCAGATTTTCAGCTAAATTTTTTTCTAAATAAAATAAACGAAGCGGGTGGCGTGATACCTATCCCTCTCAAAAAAAAAACTTTTCACATCATCATCAACCGTTTCTAACGCAAGGGACAAAGAATTTGATGATTGATACTCAAGATTTAAAATTTACAGTTAGTTCATGTTTTTAACTTAATTTGTTTTTTTTAAATAAATAAAATAAATAACATGTTATCTTTGTCTCGCTCTTTTTATAGTTAAAAAAAAAAAAACTTTCTATGTCATCCCTTGGATGCTTTATGTGAATAAAGTCAATGTATTATTTGTCCGTTTGCAAAGAAATGATGATGAAAGAAAATTAGGATTTTAGATTAAAAGTTGCTTGATAAGATCAAAATAATAACCTCCACCCAATCAACATGATAAATACAGAGCTAACAAATTGTGAATATCAAGATAGAAATTTTGAATCAGTAATCAAAATCATTAAAATTGATCTATAGTAATTAAAATATTTAGAAATTAATTTTTTTAATTTTTAAATATTATTAATGCAGTGATCAAAGGATCGCAAATCGACAACTTTTGACAGATTATATGAGCTATTTGTTTGTTTAACGATATAGAGCAATTTAAACCGCTTGATTTTTTAATCAAAAAAAGTCTTTATATTGTTTAGATAATATTTGATAACTTTAATTATGAAGTGGAAATGCCTACTATGTATCTTATTGGACTTCTCTATGTCATTTCATCTTTATGTGCGTTGTGTTTTGCGTTTATCAATACCTAGTTTAACTTAGGAAAATTTCAAATACCATCCATNATTCGTACTGGCCACTACGCAGGTACAGGAAACAGAGAACAATGTATAAGGTACAGGGTGAAACGATTTCAAACTGGTTCAAAATTTCTCAATTGGTAAACGACTCTCCTTTCCCGGACCACAAAGAAAAGTAAAAGGATTTTTTATTAATTAGAATCTTTAATAATTATCTCAATTATATTAATACGTAATAAAATCTTCTTTACGATAAATATATGGGTTTTTATTTCTCATTAAAAAGAGTATTATAAGTTCTCAAATTTATATGATTTTAATTATTTTTTTTTGCGTGACTCGATCAACCTAGCTCCACCGGATGTTTAAGATATATAATGATATATAAATTGCCTCTGACAAAACTGTTGTGGTCGACTAGAAAAAAAAAAAAAACATCTGATATTAAAATAAAGTCGTAAGAGTACATCATATTTAAGATCTATAACATCGGAAAATTCTATGAAGCGATTTTTACTAGCATGAAATTTAGTATTCTTCATTTGTTCGGTTTGTTTAACGATTAGAGAGATTCTAACGATCCGGTTGTGACATGTACTTAATCTACCTACTTTCCTCTCCTACACCTTTCTTGCTAGTTTCACTTTCGAATTTAACATCCGGTTGAAACAACTAAACTAAACTAGGACGTGATAACTTCACTAAGCTGCGTGTACAAATCAAGACCTACATCAGTTTTTCAACGAATAGAATCGGGTCATAGAGACATGAGGTTTTTCGAACTTTTTCATCTTCAACTGGGTAGCGCTGCTTCACAAACAGCGCTTAAAAAGTGAGAGGTAACAGGGTTGGTGTATTTAATGCTCCGGAACAAATCCCCTGCCGTTTACTCCGTTAGTAAAAAGTCTTCTCTATTTTTAAATAAACAACAAAAGAGATGTCTATATATTTTATATATTCTTCTCATAACGATATCTAGGACGTGTTAAAATGGGTATATATGTACAACTACTATATAATCATGTAGATCAAATTTTTATTATATATTCTATTCATTATATATATAATTATTATATCTTCTTATTATATTATAATAATATCCTCAGGCCGAGCCCATGACAGCTATATCGAGGTTCTTAAATCACGACCGCTCAAAAGATGGCAATCTAAATTAGGAAACTAATAAAAATGGGCAATTTAATATGATAAATTGGTTGGTGAGTGAGTTGAGATCTCTCGAGTATAGTAAAATTGGTAGGTAAAGAGTTAGGTTCTTAATTTTTTAGTTATCGTAGTTATCGAACCACGATAACTATCATAAATGTAGTTCGCTTTCCGTGTTAATAACAACCGCATTCTAAGAGGGACACTACCACTACGGTATAATTTTTCCAGTTTTTTTTTTTTTTAGATGTTTAAAACAACCTTTTATATATGTTTCCACGGGTTGCGAACCGGTTATACGTTCTTGAAAAACGTGTGGCTAGTAAGTAGACTTTCCATGTTGTCGCTTTTGCTCTAAATCAATAATCCTACCTATGGTAGAAAGGTATCTATTCTCTTATTACATGTATTTTAAAGACACGTGTACCTCTCGAGATGTAGGTGTGATGAGGATTTAATTTTCCATTTGAAATTTATAGTAAGGACATCAAAGTATAAAAAAATGAAATTATGAGATACTACGTTTCATATAGTTTAATCATAGGACACCAAAGTAAAAGTAAAAAAGCAGTCAAAAAAACAATTTAATATATGTTTTATGAAGTCTATGGGGAAGATACAAATAGTTTATAAGTGAAATCATGAGAAATCAAAATTGAAACAGAGATTAAATTGCTTTTTGCAATTTTTTTAATCATCTTAGCTATTATTTTTTATTTTTTTTTACTGTTCCGTGATTTAATTATGTGAAATTTGGTATTCCGTGATTACACTCTTTTATACCTACCATAAACTTTAAAAGGATTCAATTTGATCCATAACTATTTGCGTTTTGTGTTGCGTGTATTTCTACTTTACTGTATCTCTTCAGGTTATTCTATGTATCATCTGAAAAAGTTAAGTATTAATTTCAATAGTTTATAATAGATTTGTTATATTTCTGAAAAAAACTAATTTTTTAGTTCGCCAAATTTAACGAGATATAGCAATTTGTTTGTTTATCGAGTATATTAGACAGTTTTCAACAGCTAAACGCTAGGAAACTAGTGACGTAATTATTATAAATTTTTAATTTTTTTAATTAAAGATTTATAAAATTAATGATATCTAGTTAAAATTACTAAAACTAATGACTAAGTTTTAAAGATAGAACTATAAGTGTTAAACAATCGAGACATAAATAGTACAACTAACCCACCTCCAATAATAAAACTAGAATAGTTCGTTGAAAATTAGATTTTAGGATTAAAAGAAAGTAGTAGTAAAGAAACGTTTGCCTGTTTATTATGTAACTGAAATAAGTGTATTTCGTAGGTTCCCTACTGTATCTTTCAAAAAAAAAAAAATTGATATTTTTCTCGCTCTGTTTCTATTGTACAATAAATAAAATAAATAAATTTTTTTTGTTTAATTCAATTTTTGTACTTGATTGACATTTAAAATTTAGAACTCATAGTTAGTAGTTTAAGAAACAGGGAACGCAATCTTTGCCAACTACTACTACACTTTTCAAAAAAAAAACTCTCCCTATCCATAGTGCGGTGGGCGAAGCAAATAAAATAAATCTTTTTTTAAATCGACTTTTAGACTTAGTTTATCCTAATCTTGAACCCTGGAATATATGGTTGGAGGTTCAGGAAACGGTGAACGAGATCCCTGCCAGCCACACTACACTTTTCAAATACAGAATTAAAAGTACGGGGAATGGAAACTGGATATGGATCGAGTCTCTATTTTTTCTTTTTTCTTTTTTTCTACTATTGCCGGATTAGTCAAACCATAGTGACTAATACAATATTAGCTCACTTTCTTTTTTATTGATTGTTTATTCAGGGACGCATTTATCATAAATAATTGGAGGTGAGTTTTACTTTACTTAGTGTATTACGTTAGATCGATATAAATTAAACTTAGTTATAAATTTAACTATCATAGTTGACAAGGATCGCGTTCACCATTCTCCGAACCACCAACTATAGGCTCTAAAGTTCAAGTTTAGGATTAACTAAATATAAAAGTCGATTCAAATAAAAATTTACTTTATTGGCTTCATTTATCGTACGATGGATGGAGAGTTTATTAATTTATTTACATGATGTCTATTAATCACAGTTCATCAACCTTTAACTAAAAATACTTGAATTAATAGTATATACTGAACATTGTATTACTACTACACACGCCGAATCGACAGGGAAATTATTCTATTCTTTTCTATTTTGCTGTTTCTCCGGTACGGATCCCTGTTTTTAAAGCACTTGTAGCCAAGGTTCGTTCAACAAACCTCTGCTACAGCTACCCGTGACGCACCAGCGCTAGGGAGTATTTGCTTTTTATTTTTTTTTTTAAACACTCGAGGCTAGAACATTTCTCTCTCTCTCTCTTTCATCGCCCCTGCCAACGCTACCTGTGGGCGTGTGATGCGCCGTAGATAGCCAGTCTAGTCAGGGTTTGTTGAACCAACCCCTCCCTACGGGTGGTTTAAAACAAGGTACGGATCATTACGAGTTTCAGAAGTTATCTACTTTATTTATCCCACTAGTCGCAACGCGCCCCCACTCCACCATTCACACCAATCAACTCCTCCTCCAAAAAAAAAAAGAAAAAAGAAAAAAAAGAAGTAAAGTGTATCCTCTTTAGGTTTAAAAAAAAAAAAGCACCGAGACTTTGTCAACGATTAAGAGTTTGGGAAAATTTTCCAAACTCTTAATAATCAAGAAAGTCCGAGTGTTCAATAAAAAGAAATAATATCTAAAAAAATATGAGAATATTATTCTAATTAAATTAAGATAATTATAAGATTAAAACATTGGTAATAATTTAATTAGGTTGGAATATATATCAATAGCTTATCTGTTACAATAAATGGATCACTGTATTCTTTTTAAATACGTGTGTACTAGTGGAAACGCAGGGACTGGTCCACCCTCTTTAAACAAGGAAGCGGAGATATGGATGCCGGAGTAGACTTCGCTTAAAGATTCTTCAATCATCTCCTCTTTTCCTCTCGCTTCCTCCTACTTTTGTGTTTGAAAATCATCTCCTCACCTCGTGTGCCCGTCAAAATGTCAACATATGATAGGAGGAGGACGATGATCGCTAGTTCGAAAAGGAGAGGAACTAATTAAGTTCCTACTCTAAATAGGAAAAGGTGAGTCTTTGTGCTATGTCCTAACTTTTGTACTGCAATGGTCGTTGCTTGTACTGCAGTGTAGTACATTTGGTCGGTAATAATTACTTTCACTTGCTAAACCCCAAAATTCCAGTGGAGGAGGAGAGGGGCATTTTTATATGAATATAAATGTGATCCTCTTCAGATCTCGGGTTCGATCACTAGGTTGAGGTAGATCTGAGAAAACCCAGGTGAGATTTTTTTCGGGCACTTGTTGTCAATCGTTCTTCAAAATTAAATCTTTTTGTTTTTGTTTTTTGTTTTTTTCTCTATCATATGGCGTCAATGCAATTCCCCTGTTTTAAAATATTTGGTATATCTATATTATAATATAGTGTCTATGTAATAGTTAATTGCTTGCATCTAAGTTCTTCATCTGAGTTTCGTACCAACGACCAATACACAATTCTAAGATGGAGACCTCTTCTTCTTCTTGTTCTCCTTTTCTAATGGAGGAGGAGGAGGAGGCGAATGCGCTACTGAAGAAGAAGAAGAAGAAGAAGAAGACACAAGAGGATCAAATGGAGGAATCCAAAGATGAGCTGCAGCAGCATCAACGAGAGGATGAGGAGGAAGAAGAAGAAGAAGAAGAAGGGGGGGTTGTGGAGGAAAGGGGGGGAGAAGAGTTGAGGAGATCGGGAGTTGAGGCGAGGAGCGGCGAGTGGGAGCGGGTGGCGCCGTGGAGGAGGCAGGTGACGGTGCGTGGGGTGGCGGCGGGGGCGGCGATCGGGATCGTGTACAGCGTGATCGTGATGAAGCTGATCCTCACGACGGGGCTCGTGCCCACGCTCAACGTCTCCGCCGCGCTCCTCGCCTTCGTCGTCCTCCGCGGCTGGACCAAGCTCCTCCGCAAGCTCGGCCTCGTCGCCGCGCCCTTCACCCGCCAGGAGAACACCGTTGTTCAGACCTGCGCCGTCGCCTGCTACAGCATCGCCGTCGGAGGTCCAGATTCTTCTTCCTACATATATTTTTCTAATCATCTTCTTCTGTGTTGAAATTAGAGATAATAAAAACTTACAAACCGGAGAGCCAACGTATTCAGAAATTAAAATTGGATGGAATTGCGACCACATGGCAATAAGATTAATCTTCTCTATGACGTGTGGCGTGTTGTATTAGAGTGGGGGTCTCTTCTCCTTGCCAAATGCTTTCTCACTGTAATGTTAATAATAATAATAATACCAACACATCAGGGCTAAAAAGTAGTAGTTGTGAAATTTTTTTTTTTTTAAATTTTGTTAATACTTGTGTTTTTTCTGTTTTGGATACAGGAGGATTTGGGTCGTATTTATTGGGTCTGAACAAGAAGACGTATGAGCTTGCGGGAGTGGATACGGAGGGAAATGTGCCAGGAAGTTATAAGGAGCCTGGTATATATATATATATATATATATATATATATCATCCCGATGATATGAGAATAATCATATCTCAGGAAGCATGAGTATTGAACAAAAGCTACAAACCCGAAGGCTTAGCTGCTAGGTGTGACAATTTGTACTAGATCTCATAAACTTTGAAGATCTTTTATTTAAAGCATTAAAAAGCTTTAGTAATATTTCAGGTAGTTCGTCTATATTTTACTTGCCGGTTTTAGCTTGCTACAGGATTTTTACCTACTAGCCTAGGAAGTTAAATTCTAGCCTCAATAACTAGAAATAGATCTATCACTTATCTTAAAAAAAATTTTTTTTAAGTTGAATAAAGTTATGAAAATGTGATAATTTGATCATTTATAAAATATGGCTGGCAACTGTTAATAGTTAAAACTCAAGAAAACAAGCATTCCATTTATTACAGTTTTTTTAATATTTTAAATTAAAAATCTTTAAAATTTACGAGATCTATTAAAATTGCCAACCCAGCAGCTAAGCTTTCAAGATAGTAACTTTTGCTGAACTCATGCTTTTGCTAGCATGGGTATTCTCATATGATCGACTTGAGATATACATATAAATATACACACACATCAAAGACTTCATCCTCACATCGTTCGAATACCTAAACTTACTAATACCCGTAAACCACCTAATCTACCCAACGAATCGGCAAATTAACATTTGTAGAGAACTACCTCTTGTGAGTGACTCCTTCAAAAAAAAAAAAAACTCTTTTGAGTGAATCGTTCAAAAATACGCCATGAACCAATCAAAGTGCTCGTCGTTATGAGACAAATTTCCGTAGCCACCAACTACCTACTTTACATGTGTCGATTACTCGATAGGACTTTAAGCCTACTAAATTCTGAATTTATTGATCTATGGTACAAAGTAGTAGGTTTGTTGTCATATGACGGTACTAATGATGTTATTATTATGATGGTACTAATAAAAAGGAACAATGTTGTAAAATAGGAACAATGTTGTAAAATGACCTCTAGCATGTTTCGAAATTCAACCTCTAATATATTTAGAAGAGGTGCATCGATAAAGCTATTTATACAAGTAGTAGAATATAGAAGTACACTTTAGAGAGCTACTACATGTGGCGTTATATATAGGAAGAAAGCAGTTGTAGTTAAACCAGGCGGTAGTAGCTGGCCGTCTCCACTTAAAGTTATAGTTTGTTGGTACATTATAACCATCCAGCTAGTAGTACTTAAACAGTAGAGAAGTAAATAGGAGACATAGAAGCAAACTTGAAACAAAGACGTTAGGAACAGATTGTAATGACGGCAGAGAATGTTTTAGGAGAGGAGTCCTTCTTGTTTATATCGATACAGAATTCGACGGTTCATACATACGCTAGAGGAGATAAAACGACCGTATTTGAAGTATGTATACCCGCCTAATTAAAATCGGTTTCGGTTGTTCCTTCTTCCCTCTTAGGTGTCGGGTAGGGGCGTCTAGTCAGGGCTGCGGTGGCGGCCGTGGTAGTTACGCCGGAACGATGATAATTAAAACACGGTTCTCTTGTGATAGTTCGAGGGGTTTGTGTACAGTTACCGCTTCGAGCGCGGTTGCTCCTTGCCTTGACGGTAACGGTAGCCGTCGCCTTGGGTGGCGGGTATCAAGCGGCCTTCGTCTAGGGAGTAGTTCAACCGGTGGCGGCGCTTAGGCTTCTTCGGTATTGTTTCGACATCTGTCACCACACCCTCGCGCCTCTTCGGGAGCTGGGGGTCTTAGCGGTACAAAGACATCTAGTTTCGTATTCCCCGGAAGGTTGAAGGCAGCCCCAAGGGATATAGTTTCCGGAACATCTTCTCCTCCTTCCAATCTCCCCGATATTGCGTCGGGTACCGCCAAGGCTACCGAACCGACTCTTCGTAGCTGGCACCGCTCCAATCGCACTCTACCGGCCAGAACTTCAGTACGTAATCCAGACGCCTCTAGCTGTGCTGGCTGAAATAGTCCGGCGTCGGTTGATCCGGGCGATGTTGTGGACTCAGAAAAGGCCGGTTCCGGCGCTACTACTTCTCCCGTTGGAAAGGTATCAACATCCGGTACAAGTACAGCCACTCAGGGCGTGGCATTCGTAACGTCTTCGGGTCTCGTCCCCGCTCGTACATACGCTACTAGTGCATCATGGTGAAGTTGAGGCCCTTGTACTTCCCCTAACGATAACACCTCTGCTGGCACTTCTCCCACATTGGACTCATCCGATCGGTATACCCTTACGAGAGGGAACACTTTTCAAGCAACTCGACCCATAGCAGCTCCGGAACTCATAGGAGTAGACGGTGACGTTCTAGTAAAGAGATTTCAATTCCATGTGGGGTTTAAAGAAATTTGAAGTTGATAAAAGTTGATACCTGTCCTTTGATTATCTTACTGAATTAAGTACAAGAATTACCTCAAACTCGGTAATTAAAGGCTTCCTTAGCTTACGTTTCCGTTTTACTTTGAAGACTACCTGTTTCATATTGAACTAAAGTTACTTTCCCACAACGAGGTATTAGATACGATTCAAGTAACCAGAGAAAATGGAAAAAACTCCAACAACGCAGAGCCAGCTCGTACATACAAAGATCGTCACTTTCGTTCTTAGAACTCCTTTAACATGTCCGGTAGAGGATCTTACTCTCGATATCTCTACTTCTGGACATTGTGCTTCTTCTATGATGATAATCTTTGTAGTTGAACTATAGAACAATATTTACTAATACAAAATTCAAAGAGAGCAGGTAATCGTCTGGAACATCGGGACGTTCGAAGAGTATGATGAAAGACCATCTGATCGTCCTATGGTTAGAGGGAAATCCAGTGATTAGTCGCCGGTGTAGTAAGGGGTCCTTTCTTAACGGGGTTTTTCTTCTCTTTCTAATTGCTCTACCCTTGTTTAGTAGGGACGCGGTTGTATTCACTCCGATTTTAGCTTCTTTTTAGACGTCCTTATCCTCTACAGTACTATCATTCGTTTTGTGTCAACTGAGTTCTCAATTTGCTTGCTACTCCTCTTATATCTATTCGTCCCAAAATGCAGACAAAGGTCCGAAATTCTGGCTTTCAGCCCTTAACGCGCTTGGGTGTACTAGGTAGAGGTGGTCTCATTTTGGTGAGCTTCTTCGAGGTCTCCTTCGATTAACGCTTTATCAAATATTTCGGCGCTTGGACGAAAGACTCTCCTGTAACTCAAACTTTATAAGTGTCGTTTAGGTTTAACTTTAAGTCCAAGCTACTCGTCTTCTAGTCCTTTTCAACACATGAACCGGTAGAATAGAGGAACTCCCCACACCTTAGGTAACTAATCTTGTCGTCAGCGTCAAGGCGAGCCTATTCAATTAAACATCAGTTAATAGTACTAGACTCTTTACTGCCGCGAGTTAATCTTTGTATCTCACGTTCGGTGCTTATATTTGTTTTTACGGAGTTTTAAAAACAAAATACCCCTCTTGTTGCTTCCTAAGACTTTGAATAATCCGTCGATTTAGGGAGAAAGTACTAGCTTTAGATCTAGAAATGGTTAACTCCGATAAAGTATTAGTCAATCACATTCATACGAACTTCATTGTAATGACATTAGATCTAAGATCTGCTTCATGTTATCGAAAATACATGTTATCGAAAATAATTCAAAGTCAGAAAGAAACTCGAATTTACCTCCAAAGTAGGATTTGTTCTTGTAGTATGTCATCGTCGACTTTTTTTCGATCATTGCTTGTTTTTGTTGTATCGTGTAATTGTATGTGATTTACGTCGAATTTTTGTCGTCGAAGATCAATAATAGTAGGACTTAAATCTAAGACTTGGATGTTTTTCCTTAATTTTTTTGTTTGTGTTTTTATTTTTACGATCTATACTTTTTTTTTTTTTAATATGGAAAGAATCTCCTTGATTTTGTTCTTCGGGTTGTTTCGATTGCCATTTCTCTTTACGGCAGTAGGTAGGTTTANTATATATATATATATATATATATATAGAGAGAGAGAGAGAGAGAGAGAGAGAGAGAGAACTAGCACACGAATGTTCTTCTTTTTCCTATGTGAGGTACCACTGTATTCCCTTCTTTGTACTCATATCGACGGTCAACCAACTTTTCGCAAAGCAGCCGAGCGCATTAAGCATCATCCACATTTTGAAAGATTTGCAGAATCACCATTTACATCATTCTTAACAGAAAGAGAGAAATTCTATATCTTCGAATCAGTGCTTTGTTTATGGAGTAGAATTTAGTGCTTCATAATTAATCGTAAAAGATCTTAAATGGTCCTTCTAGTATTCCCCCCCAAAAAAAAAAAAAATTAATGGTCCCGAAAAACCTATGTTTTAATTTGACCAAATAAGAACTCTTCTCCTAATGTGAAGTATTTTTTCAGAGGCATCCAAGTGATAATATATAATCCAAATAAAAGGAAACAAAGAAAAAAAAAATAGCGAGGGCTAAAAGACTGAATTTACTGCAAAATACAAACACCAACAGTGACTAGGCTCTCATTTATAGCATATATATATATCAAGCAATAAAATTCACTTCTTTAACTTCAATCATTATTAGAAACATCAAATAAAACAGCTTATGTACACAACACTCTAAACCAGACCACAGTGTATGCACCGAGTTGAAGTGCATCGTCTCCATCCCCCTAAATAAAATCTACAGCAGAGACCCGCACAGCAAAGAAACAATTTTTAAGGGAACGTAACAAAGAAACAATTTTTAGTTTTAATGGATCACACAATCAACAAAAGCCCAAGATCAATTGAGAGGGAGAGAGAGTAGCTTCAGGGTATTTACAGGTCGAGAAAGCCGGTTTTTCGCAGCACGGCGTTGCGCACGCGGCGGAGGTCCCGGCCCTTGAGGGTGCGCCCCGCCCCCTCCAACACCGAGAGCCTCGTCGCGTGCGACCTCGCCACGATCACGTGCGGCGGCACCATCTCCCCGCGTCCATGGCGCTCCTCCTCTCCCTCCTCTTCGGCCACACCGGCACCGCCACCGGCGCCGATTGCCGGAACCCGTTCCTCACCTTCTCGTCCGGCGCCGGGGCCGGAAGCGGCATCGGCCGCGCCGCGCCCGGGGGCCGTGGCGGCGGCGCGTCGTCGGCGAGGAGGGCGGAGAGGCCGAACCTCTCGGGGACGAAGTGGCGGCGCCGCAGGTGACCGGACGGCGAGTAGGCGGCGGCGGCGGAGGAGGAGGGGGGCGAGGTAGAGGAGTCGAAGGAGTAAGGATCCTCGTCGGCGGCGGCGGCGGCGGGGGCGGCGGAGGAGGACCAGACCACGTCGCTCTCGTCGAGCTCGAGGTTAGGGTTAGGCTTAGGGTTAGGATCTGCGCGACCGAGTTGCTTCAAGAGGCCGAGGAATCGGAGCGAAGAGTAGGAGGAGGAGAACGACGAAGCGGCGGAGGAGCGCGGTGCGGTCGCCGCCGCGGCCGCCTCTTCGCCCATCACGGCGCGCCCCCTTTATTTATTATTATTATTATTGTTGTTATTATTTTCTACTCTTTTTTTTTCAGCTCTGCTCCGCAACTCCTCTATTATGAAGCGTTTTAATACAATTCGCAGATGCAATTATTGGAGTTGCCGCTTTACGGTGTTCGTGAGGTACAGCGGAAACGATGAGTCAGCAAAACAGGGGTTGAGATTCGAGAAGGGAGGAGAATCTCCCAAGTACTGATGATGATGATGATGATGATGCAGTGGGATTCTACTGGAGTGGCAGTGAGGAAGGGTTAGGATGCATCGATCCTGGGAACCAAAGGCATAGGATTAGCTCCCTGCTCCAAACAGCCAGCAGCTTTTCGAACCACTAAAAGTGTGACACTCAAGACTGCTCCCTCTCGTAGCAATGAGAGTCTGAGTCTGTTTATTTCATCGAAACTAAAACTCAAATTAAAGTAAACTTTCGAGTGAACTAGATGTCCGGCAAAATTTACATATTTCTATGTTTGCCTGTATAACTATGAAATTAAAAAAATTTTAGTTTGCTTCATGTTTTGCCTGAAATAAGCTGATTAATTCAGAAAAGTTTGTGTTCCAACTAAAATTAAAATTACGGTAAACTGAACAACAAAAAAAGGTATTTACGGTCGAAAACCAATTTACCTATCTCTATTAATGAACACATCTTGATAAACAATGAAATTTTTCAGCCCCGCAGAAAAATCGCACTCTTAGTCTATACCCTAGGCCCTTGCTGTGAAAGACGGATAATGCTTTTTTTTTTTTTTTGGAGAAAGAGAAAGATATATAGTATGATATCTATTTTGTTTATTTCTTTTAAAAAACTTAGTTGAAATTACGAAGCAATTAGATTTCGAACTTAAAATCTCGGATACCAATCATCAAATTTTTTACCATTTGCACTAAAGACAGACTATGTTGTAAGAATAAGTAGGCCAAAAATAAATAATAACATTTGATTAAATCTTTCTTGATCGTATATAGGAGTATAAAAAAAAAAAAAAATTTAACATAGTTCAACTTGATATATATTTTTTCTTTATTTGAACTTTATTATCTCACATGACTCAAAAAAATTTACATGCACATGCTTGTAATTCTATACCAAATTTTTCAGTAAATCCATAATACTGTTCAAGGTTTATGTATAACAATGTTAACAAAACAGAGATTCTCTTGGCATTAACTGCATGTACCATGTAACTTAATTGGATGGTACCACATGAATAAATAATTGTTTATCAGAGATTCCTCTCTTTTCAAAGTGGCCCCTATCACACAGTCATAACCTTTTACTCATCCAATAATTTGAAAGCTACTTATTAGAGCTTCAATTGCTAGTGATGAGAAGGGAGGTAGTGTGCATGTTAGGGTTTCAACACAATTGATGATTATTTTTTTTTGTGTGGAGTAACTCAATGTGAAAACAACTCCAATTAAAATAATTTCTGCGTTCTTTATTTAAACACTTTACTTTTAAATCTTAATATAAATTATTATACTTTAGTTATTGAACATAAATAAATATGTTGTTTTATAACACAACCATCTTATTCTTCCCCCTAAAATGAATATTTCACCTAATAATAACTTGAATGATAAAAAATATATATATTTTTTAATTATAGTATAATTCTATAAAGCTAAGTATTTAAGTTAGAAGTTATATGAGCCAATTTTTAATAAATTGAAAAAAAACAAAAAATTTAGAAACCACATGTGCATTTTGGCACAAAAATTTAGAAACCTACTCCTTTTCTTTTTATTTCTTCTGTTTTTTTTGGGAGTAATACTCTGCAATAAATTGGGTCATTATTTCATCTTTTTTAGGAAAAGGGAAGGCATGATAACCACAGTGAACATTAACATCATCATTAAACGCTATTTGTATGATTGAGTAGTGTTATAAATCATGTACCATTGTCTAAATTATATAAATATAATTTGTGTTAATATCATACTATCAAAAATCTTAACTAATTATATATATTCAAAAATATTGATATGAAATTATAAATATATCAATAATTTATCAAATTAATATTATAAATATATAGAGCATTTCCCAATATAAATGATACAATTCAATTTAACTGAGTCCAATTAGAAATGGTGGACAATGATAATCTCATGATCTCCTGATATGATTTCTCCCAAATAGAGGTGAGTGTGTGGTGGTCAGAGGGTCCAACATTTAATAATGAGAAATGTTAGCCTTGCACCAAAAAATTGATTATAATTTTAAAATTTTTTACTAGTGTTAGCATTTATTTTCTTTTACGGACCGTCTTTAGCGCAAGTAGAAAAAGGGCTTGATGGTTGGTACCCGAGACCCAAGTTTGAATCCTAATTGATTCACATTTTCAGCTAAGTTTATTTCTAAATAAAATAATGAAGCGGGTAGCGTGCTACCTATCTTTCAAAAAAAAAAAGCATTTATTTTCTTTTATTACTAAAATTTGAAAAAAAAAATAAAAATTCTAAGAGATATAATAATAACTCTTGGATTAAGAATGATAATCCAATAATTTTTTTTGGTTATAGATTAAGACATTTCTTTTTAATATAATAGACATGAAATGACAAGAAAAACTGTGCTGGGTCTCACAGAGCAAATTGTACGGCCGAAGCCACCCTACCTTCTCAACGGTTGAGCCTAAAATACAATTTGGATTCTATAAGTTGGGGTAGGGTGATGAACATTTAAATTATCAAATAATTTAATTTTATCCCTGAAAATCTGAAATATGTATCTTAATAATTGTACTTAATTCTCTCCCTTAAATATATATAGATGGGTTTGAATCAAATGCCATGTAGCTAGGGAGGGACTCAGCCATTTCCGGCCCCTCTCGTTGCTATTGTTCATATGCAAAACCAAGTTGTTGATTCTCATTAGTCAGAAAAAAGAAAAAAAGAAAAAAAAGGAGTAAAGTACTAGCGTTTCCTGTAATTTAATCATAACTTGTTACAGCTAATCTTTTTTTAGATAAATATTCCGGTTGTTGAAATGTCTACGTCTTTCGCCTCCATAAGAAAGCCCATCTACATCATCTGAGCAAAGACCCAAGTCAAAGAAGAACTCTATTGAGGTTTCTCCTTTTCACTCAAAAGCTAATTTCCAAAATTTTCAACACCCAACACTCAAAAGCATAGTAATTTTCAAATTGAAACACACTTGATTTCTCTCTGATTTAAGGGGCTGTTTGGTTGCACGCATTTGCAACTGCAGTGCAGTTGCAAATACGTGCAG
The DNA here is from genome assembly GCF_001540865.1 of Ananas comosus. Taxonomy (NCBI): domain Eukaryota; kingdom Viridiplantae; phylum Streptophyta; class Magnoliopsida; order Poales; family Bromeliaceae; genus Ananas; species Ananas comosus. The sequence continues at coordinate 19,936 of NW_017891020.1, forward strand.
TCTCAATTCCTTTGTTTGGTTTAGTGTAGTTGAGTTCAACTGCTGCAGTTCCAACTATACAAGAAGGTCCAAATATTGCAGTTGGAACTACATCCAAATTGGCCGTAGTTCCAACAGCAGCAGTTGGTGAGGAATAGGATCACCCACAAATTAACAATAATAAATAAATAAATAAATAGCTAAATAAATAAATAATATATGTATATAGGTAAATAAAAATACTTGTAAATAAACTCATACTAATAAAAATTTTTAGACAATAAAAGTTTTGTGCAAAAAATTAAATTTTTTAAATTTATTTTATTTAAAATATAAATATAGTTTTTTTAAAAAAATTTTATAGAATGTGATCGTGTATGTTAATTTAATAAGTTTTAATTAATTATAATTATTAAACTTAATAAAAAAAAGAGAGAATCGTTTAAATTTTAAAGTTTGATTTACATATTAAAATTAAATAAATTAAAAATTTTAAATGTGTCGATTAATAAGTTGAAGAATATTATATATATCTACTTATTTATTTATAAATAGTAAATTTAAATAATTAATAAACTTATACAATTATTTTATGTTTAGTGAAGGTAATCTCACCACTCTATCTGAAAAGGTGACAAAATTCACGAATACAACTATCAGCTTCATATTACCAAACAGAAGAAATATAACTGCAGCAGTTGCAACTGTGTAAAACCAAACAGACTAGGTGTAGTTACAACTGCAGCATTTGCAACTGCATGTATTTTCAACTACACTGTTTCTGCAACTATATCTAACCAAACAGTCCCTAAGTGTTGGAGTTAACAAGTACTAATAAGTGGACTCTACAATAAGGTTTTTCTGGGTAAAATGCAAATCTAGTTGTTAAACTTTCACAAATTGCACCCCACTCCATTAGAAGTTAATTTAGCACTTTGGTCTCTAAAGTTTCGCATCGTTCAATTCCCGTACTTATGTCCCATTTAGGAGATGTGTGAAATCCATATCAAAAATCAACATCTCAATATATTGATACTTGATAGAAAAGGATGCAAGGGTTTCTCGATGTAGTAATTAAACATTATTTTGGCGATCTAGCAAGAAATATATAGAGTATCTTGACGAAGCTCTCATCATGCAAATAGTTTTTTTTATTCATTTATAAATATTGAGACATGGAGATGAAGAAAATTCTCTTCAATCCTTGTTCTTATGTAATTTTACATTAACTCTCTGAAGAAGAGAAACGAAAAAAATAAAGGATAGGAGAGAAAATAAATTTTACTTAAAAAAAGAGAAAAAAAAAATTAGAGAGAAGGAGAAAGAAAATAACCTTGCATTAATTTATTTTTCTCTCCAAAAGTGGAAAGAGAGAAAGCGAGAAAATTATTTTCTCTTTTTTTTCTTCTCTAAATTTAAATAATAAAAAAAATGGGCAATTGCTTATATACCTCTGAAAATTTTTTTTGACTTTTTGATTTATCCTTCTTATAAAGTTAATATTAAAAATATCCTTTTAACGTTCCAACATATTTCAAATATACTCTTAGAGTTAATTTCTGTTAATAAACTGTTGGCAATAGTTGTTATTCGTATGAAATTACTATTTTATCCTTTCGAATATACCTTTCTACCATCACTGATTTTTCGTATTAGCTCTTAAGTTAGGGGCACAAAGAGTATTTTAATTTTCTATCTTTTTAAATATATTTTTCTACCATCACCAACATTTCTTATTTGCCCTTACGTTGAGGGCAAAAGAGTCATTTTAAATTTTTTTTAACTCTAGTAGATATTTAACTCACGTTTAATTTAAGTTAACTTAATGGGTGATAACTACAGAGATATTTTAGAATAATGGATAAACATATAAAAGGTATATTGAAAAGAAAATAAATAGGATAAATGAGATTTTTCTAAAGTTTTGAAAAATATATAGGCAATTATCCCTAAAAAAAATTACATATATATATATATATATATATATATATATATATATATATATATATATATATTAAGTATTCTTCTTCATTCTCTTCATTTAGACGAAGGATAAAAGAGATTATGAGGAAAGTAATGATTTAAGCATGCGGTTAGCATTTCCTGAAAAATCAGGCTCCAATCCTGCCATCAAAATATTGACTTTTATAATAGAATATGTATATATGTATAAAATATGTAAAACTAGCTAAACAATAATGTGAAAGTAATGAAATTTTGTTTCTCTTTAAAAATTCAAAAAGAAAGAAAAAAAAGAAAAAACGAAGAAGTTTCCTTCCCAATTCACCTTTAAATTTGGGAGGACGGCATAGAAAAAAGGGCGTGTTTGGTTCGCTTATTTTTCACCCTGGAATCGAAATGGAATGGGCGAATTCGTTTGTGGGTGTTTTGGTGCACGGGAGTCCCATTCCATTCCAATTCCCGAGTGGAATGGGAATCCCAAATCACCCTTTTCCAATCCGGGCCTCCTAGGCGGTTGCTAAGTTAAATCCGGACGGAATGATATTTATTCGGATTAATTTATTTTTTCAACTTTTTTTAATTAAATATGAGTTAAAATTGTAAAAATAAATTTATAATTTTAAATTTAATTTGAACTTAAATTAAAATGTAAAATTTTAAGTCAAGTATTTTGAATCTACTTATGAATTTGATTTAAATTAAATTTTAATATATGAAGTTTTATTCAATTTTATTTCAAACTTAAATTAAATTTATGGATTCAAATTAAAATTTAAATTGTAATTTTAAGTTTGAATTTGAATAAATCAAAATTTAGTTTCACATTTTGAATTATCCACTCAACTTCAAAGTTTAATTTTTTTTAAAAAAAATAGATTTAAAATTTTGACGTTATTTCAAAATTTTGATGTAAATTTTTAATATTTAATATTTAATTTGAATTTAAATTAATATATTATAAAGATAATGTTAGTATATTAATTTGATTACGTTTTTTATATCCACCCGAACCAAACACCGACAATGAAAATGATTTATTTCGATTCCGATTCAAGTGATGAACCAAACAGAATTAGGTAATGAGTCATTCCGATTCTGATTCCAGCTTATTTTGATTTCGATTCCGATTCTGACTCCGACTCCGATTTCGAACCAAACACGCCCAAAATATACATGCTACTGCAAGTCGACGCCAACAATTTCCTTCCATCTATTCACTTAATTGCTACATCTTTCACAAGCAAAATAAAAATATCAAATTAAACACTGTTTTATGCATAGCTAATTAATAACAGTTTAATGATCCGTTTAATTTGCGATTTATAATAGTACGATGATTTTTTTAATATTTTTTTAATTGCTACTATTCAAATTGTTATCATTAAACTCAAGTTTTATAGTTGTAAATGATGCTGGCGAAAGAGTAATATAAAAATACTAAATTATCATGAATTAGAAAATATTCTTATTTTCTTACTTGGTGAGGATTATTATTAATCTATTAAAAATAATAAAATAAATTTTAATAAATTTTTAATTTAAAAAATTTATAAGTAGGTAATAAATTTATCATTCCAAATATAAAATTTACAGTACATTCTAAATAGATATTACAATTGAGATCTAAAGAGGGGCATTCTTAGAATAAGTGGGAAAACACAGGGGTAATCCTGGAATCCTACTGCTCGCGGTCTACACATCGTGGGAAAACTGTTGCTCGCACCCGGTGCATCAGTAACCTGCACAACTGATTCCTAAATCCTAACGCTCTACTTTAATACTTATCTAAGATATAAATTAAATTTTGTTTATTTTTATGTCACGCTTTGTGTAAACAATAAGTCAGTTAAAATATAATTTCTGTAATATTATAAAAAGAAAGAAAAAAAAAATTTAACTGCTTTTGTCTAATACTAAAGTGACTTTTATATTCTGTTTTATATTAGTAACAAAATCTATTACTACATAATACTAATTTTTATGTTGCATTGATTAATTTGAGATATAATTTTCATACTTTGCCCAGTAGCTCTCAATATCAACAGTAGTTTAGGATCATAAATATATATATATAGAGAGAGTGTTCAGCTGTAATACTATTAATAGCAAACGAATTTTATTGCCACTCATTTATTTTTGATAATAAAATTCTTAAATTAATGATTAGTATTATTAAATATGATCTATACTACCTAAAATATTTAGAAATTAAATTTTATATATTTTTTTGATATTATTCTCTTATCTATCAAATAGGCAAAAAAATAAACAGCTGAAAATGAATATTCTTTAAAAAGTAATGATAGGAGTTTTGTAATCAAGATCAAGAGTGTAGATCGTGTTTTAGATAGTTTAAAAAATTTTCTAGGTAAAATTTAATTAATTTGAATATATCATTATATTATTAAACAAGAAAAAGTCTTATATCAATCATTAAAATTATAAATTTTGAAACTTTGTGATCATTAGGCCAATAATTTCAAAAAAATTTAAAATTTAATTTCTAAATATTTCAAGTAATATTAGATCATATTTAATAATGCCGATCATTAATTTGGAGGCTCCATTATCGAAAAAAAATGGATAACAACAGAATCTATTTGCTACAATAGTATTCCAGCTCAATTCTCTTTCTCTATATATATATATAATCACTAAATATACGGGGGTGATTAAATATGAATAGAATGAATGGTAGGAAAGATGCGGTGCATGGATTAACAGATACAACAGGTGCGGGGAATAAACTAGTCTGAGCCCCAGTGCTATATATACAGGAGCCCATATGCCGAGTATCCGGAGCCGGCGAAAAACAAACTTTTGTGTTGCGGCCGAATAAAAAGTAGGTAAAGGAGAAAAAAAATTGGTTGGGTTTTTCGCCTTTTTCTCTATAATAATATATAAAAAAAGTGTTTTTTTTAATTTTTTGTTCTTGGATTTCTCCGGAGAAATTTATTTATTTCATATCCTTTTGATCCGATCGATTTTGAGATCTGAGATTGGGGGAATTTTGTGCATCAGGCGATGGCCACCGATCACAAGATCTACGGCTTCGAGGAGGTCGCAAAGCACAACGCAACCAAAGATTGTTGGCTCATCATCTCCGGAAAGGTCCTCTTTTTTTTTCTGTAATTTTTTAGGGCTTTTTTTTTTTTTTTCTTTCTCCTGTTGATTGAGAATTGGAATATGCTTTTGATGGATATCAAAATTACAGTTGATTGTATGTATTGAGATGATGATATTTTGTGATATGGATTGAGAATCTGCAAGGGATTAGGGTAAATTACACTACCAGTCCCTGTCACTTTTAGTGATGTTGAATTTTTGAGCTGAGCATTCAACATGCTAAACATTTAGAGATGCTTCAGTTTAGTTCTTGGCTTTGTAGGGAAAAAAAAAAAAAATTACTTGTTAGTGGAGACTCATCTTCTGATACAGTATCAAAACGCTGTACTTTGCTGCACCAAAGCGTAAGATATACGTGGTCCAGCTATAATAGTCATTCATTATCAGTATGTCCTTGGTTACTATTATTTCCATATGTTTCAGTGTAACGCGATTTCGACATAAAAGCTGCCCCGCATGGCGTAAATGCTGCTTAGAATCAACACATAATCGTATATATGAGATGTAGATGCTATTTTGATTGTTAGCAATGATTAAGTAGATTGATTGCTCGTCATTGCGTCAGACGGTAATATGTCAGGCCTGCAGGCTACAAGCCACATTTCATGATATAATAGGTGAGGTACAATGTTTCAAAGTTGTAATATATCTCAACTCCTGGAAACCAACTTATTGGATGATGCCAATGTTGTTTGGTTGATTTGGTATGGTCGAGTCACTCCGGTTTTTAGGTCAAGAAACACGACAACTCGCAAATTTTGTTTTGAAAGTCCAAATCACATAAACAAAACTAGCATAAGGTAAGAGTAAAAATGTTATATATAAATTAAAGTTTGTAACGACTTGATATTCATCTGTTAGTCATGCTGCTTAAACATTGTAGTCACTTGATTTAGTCCAAACACTTAAATTAAGAATTTGCTCAAACAGTGAAAAAGCAGCTTTTCTTTTATTCAGTTCAATTCGATTTTTAGTAGTTATTCTCTTTGGTTCAGCAGTGAATCAGAAAAATGACTATTTCAGTTTAGTCTGGTTTGCTTTCAAAAACCATCCGAACCGACTGAATGCACACATCTAGGTGACGGAATTCTTGTATTTATGTTACTATATTACTGTGATGCTCCTTACACAGCTTATATATTGCGCCTCTAACCTACTGTTTCTGTGAACACAAATTTTCACTTCAGGTTTATGATGTAACCCCATTTATGGATGAGCATCCTGGAGGTGATGAGGTCTTGCTAGCTGCAACTGGTGAAAATCACCTCCCCCACTGTTTACTTTCGATCTCATACTTCGTCCATTAAGTATGTATATATATATATATATATCATCATCTTGGTCTAATCAATGTAGGGAAAGATGCTACCAATGATTTTGAAGATGTGGGCCACAGCAACTCTGCGAGGGAAATGATGGCTAAGTACTGCATTGGGGAGATTGATGCGGCAACTGTTCCAGCAAAGCGTGCCTACATAGCTCCTCAACAAGCATCATACAATCCCGACAAGTCTTCGGATTTCCTTATCAAAATGCTGCAGTTTCTTGTGCCTATCTTGATCTTGGGCTTGGCATTTGCCGTCCGGCACTTCACCAAAGTGGATTAGCTTCCCTTCTCTCCTTATGTTTACAGGGCTTTAAGGTTGGAAATTGTCTTATGTGGTAGTAAAAGAACAATGATTTTGTTTATTTGCTTAAACGAATTTACTACATGGATTAGTTGTCATGCTGCTTAGTTCTATATCTACTTGTCGTCTTCAGATGTGACGTACTGTCTAAAGTTTGAACTACCAAATTAGTAGACACTTTGAGACTATCATTACTGAGAACAAGGACTACACCATATGCTTTATATTTTCTCCTATATATATATATATATATATATATATTGTTAACACTCTGGATTCTAGTTGTGATGCCATGCAGCTCATTTAGATCAAGCTCATGTTGTTTCGTTTTATATTTTCCCCTTAAGCTAATGCAAGAAGAAAATTGATGTTCAATTCAGGATTTCAATCAGAAAATATCATCTTTATCTTACATGTTGTCTTCATTTTTCATTTCTGGGTGTCTATCATGGTACTCCGGATTCAAAATCATGCAAATGAGATGTGAAGCAACCTTGTCCTTTGATTTGATGTTTATCTTTTTCATAATTCACTTCTATGTTAGTTCTGAATTTTTCAGAGACTTTTAAATGGACATAAGTGATTCTCGAAGTTTAAACAATGAAGGAACAGAAGTATCATATTTTAGCATGAACTGGGGGCTTTTAGGTGTAAAAAATTATGCGCAATATAAAAGGAGCTTGGAGAAATATGTAACACCATGATCAAGGTCCAAACAGGGGATATATATAGAACAATCATAAAAAGTAATTAAAATCTTATATGCATCA